>NW_025535731.1:0-83636 GCF_020615455.1 Coregonus clupeaformis | reverse complement strand
AATAACACACAACTAACGTTGCCGGAGAGATTCAACCACAAAGACCAGGGAAGTTTTCCAATGCCTCGCAAGGAAGGGCACCTATGGGTAGACGACATTGAATATTCCTTCATTCATTACATTTACATTTACGTCATTTAGCAGACGCTCTTATCCAGAGCGACTTACAAATTGGTGCATTCACCCTATAGCCAGTGGGATAACCACTTTACAATATGTTTTTTTTTTAGGGGGGGGGGGGTAGAAGGATTACTTTATCCTATCCCAGGTATTCCTTAAAGAGGTGGGGTTTCAAATGTCTCCGGAAGGTGGTGAGTGACTCCGCTGTCCTGGCGTCGTGAGGGAGCTTGTTCCACCATTGGGGTGCCAGAGCAGCGAACAGTTTTGACTGGGCTGAGCGGGAACTATGCTTCCGCAGAGGAAGGGGAGCCAGCAGGCCAGAAGTGGATGAACGCAATGCCCTCGGTTGGGTGTAGGGACTGATCAGAGCCTGAAGGTGCAGAGGTGCCGATCCCCTCACAGCTCCATAGGCAAGCACCATGGTCTTGTAACAGATGCGAGCTTCAACTGGAAGCCAGTGGAGTGTGCGGAGGAGCGGGGTGACGTGAGAGAACTTGGGAAGGTTGAACACCAGACGGGCTGCGGCATTCTGGATGAGTTGTAGGGGTTTAATGGCACAGGCAGGGAGCCCAGCCAACAGCGAGTTGCAGTAATCCAGACGGGAGATGACAAGTGCCTGGATTAGGACCTGTGCCGCTTCCTGTGTAAGGCAGGGTCGTACTCTCCGAATGTTGTAGAGCATGAACCTGCAGGATCGGGTCACCGCCTTGATGTTAGCGGAGAACGACAGGGTGTTGTTCAGGTTCACGCCAAGGCTCTTCGCACTCTGGGAGGAGGACACAACGGAGTCACCTGGTTATCAGAAGGGGGAAAGGAGAAGATTAGTTGTGTATCGTCAGCGTAGCAATGATAGGAGAGGCCATGTGAGGATATGACAGAGCCAAGTGACTTGGTGTATAGGGAGAATGGGAGAGGGCCTAGAACTGAGCCCTGGGGGACACCAGTGGTGAGAGCACGTGGTGCGGAGACAGCTTCTCGCCACGCCACTTGGTAGGAGCGACCGGTCAGGTAGGACGCAATCCAGGAGTGAGCCGCGCCGGAGATGCCCAGCTCGGAGAGGGTGGAGAGGAGGATCTGATGTTTCACAGTATCAAAGGCAGCAGACAGGTCTAGAAGGACAAGAGCAGAGGAGAGAGAGTTAGCTTTAGCAGTGCGGAGAGCCTCCGTGACACAGAGAAGAGCAGTCTCAGTTGAATGACCAGTCCTGAAACCTGACTGGTTTGGATCAAGAAGGTCATTCTGAGAGAGATAGCAAGAGAGTTGGCTAAAGACGGCACGCTCAATAGTTTGGAAAGAAAAGAAAGAAGGGATACTGGTCTGTAGTTGTTGACATCAGTGGGATCGAGTGTTGGTTTTTTTGAGAAGGGGTGCAACTCTCGCTCTCTTGAAGACGGAAGGGACATAGCCAGCGGTCAAGGATGAGTTGATCAGCGAGGTGAGGTAGGGGAGAAGGTCACCGGAGATGGTCTGGAGAAGAGAGGAGGGGATGGGGTCAAGCGGGCAGGTTGTTGGGCGGCCTGCAGTCACAAGTCGCAGGATTTTATCTGGAGAGAGAGGGGAGAAAGAAGTCAAAGCATAGGGTAGGGCAGTGTGAGCAGGACCAGCAGTGTCATTAGACTTAACAAACGAGGATCGGATGTCGTCAACCTTCTTTTCAAAGTGGTTGACGAAGTCATCCACAGAGGGGGGGGAGGATTCAGCAGGGAGGAGAATGTGGCAAAGAGCTTCCTAGGGTTAGAGGCAGATGCTTGGAATTTAGAGTGGTAGAAAGTGGCCTTAGCTGCAGAAACAGATGAAGAAAATGTAGAGAGGAGGGAGTGAAAAGATGCCAGGTCTGCAGGGAGTTTAGTTTTCTTCCATTTCTGCTCCGCTGCCCGGAGCTCTGTTCTGTGAGCTCGCAATGAGTCATCAAGCCACGGAGCTGGAGGGGAGGACCGAGCCGGCCGGGAGGATAGGGGACACAGAGAGTCAAAGGATGCAGAAAGGGAGGAGAGGAGGGTTGAGGAGGCAGAATCAGGAGATTGGAGGGAGAAGGATTGAGCAGAGGGAAGAGATGATAGGATGGAAGAGGAGAGAGTAGTGGGAGAGAGAGCGAAGGTTGCGGCGGCGCATTACCATCTGTGTAGGGGCAGAGTGAGTAGTGTTGGAGGAGAGTGAGAGAGAAAAGGATACAAAGTAGTGGTCGGAGACATGGAGGGGAGTTGCAGTGAGATTAGTAGAAGAGCAGCATCTAGTAAAGATGAGGTCAAGCGTATTGCCTGCCTTGTGAGTAGGGGGGACGGTGAGAGGGTGAGGTCAAAAGAGGAGAGGAGTGGAAAGAAGGAGGCAGAGAGAAATGAGTCAAATGTAGACGTAGGGAGGTTGAAATCCCCCAAAACTGTGAGGGGTGAGCCATCCTCAGGAAAGGAACTTATCAAGGCGTCAAGCTCATTGATGAACTCTCCAAGGGAACCTGGAGGGCGATAGATGACAAGGATATTAAGCTTAAATGGGCTAGTGACTGTGACAGCATGGAATTCAAATGAGGAGATAGACAGATGGGTTAGGGGAAAAATTGAGAATGTCCACTTGGGAGAGATGAGGATTCCTGTGCCACCACCCCTCTGACCAGATGCTCTCGGGGTATGCGAGAACACATGGTCAGACGAGGAGAGAGCAGTAGGAGTAGCAGTGTTTTCAGTGGTAATCCATGTTTCCGTCAGCGCCAGGAAGTCGAGGGACTGGAGGTTAGCATAGGCTGGGATGAAGTCAGCCTTGTTGGCAGCAGAACGGCAGTTCCAGAGGCTGCCTGAGACCTGGAACTCCAGGTGTGGGGTGCGTGCAGGGACCACCAGGTTAGAGAGGCAGCAGCCACGCGGTGTGAGGCGTTTGTGTAGCCTGTGCGGAGAGGAGAGAACAGGGATAGGCAGAGGCATAGTTGACAGGCTGTAGCAAATGGCTACAATAATGCAGAGGAGATCGGAATGAAATGAACTAAACATCTGCGAAAGGAGAGAGTAGGGCCTCCCTCACCAAAACTCCCAAATATAACTCACCCAACTTCCACCTCAGAAACTATAATTGTTGTGAACTACAGCGGTTCAATGTTTCAAGGAATAGACTCAACTTACTTTATTCAGCTAGCTAACTATGACGCCATAGCTAACTAGCATGCTAGCATCCAATAACACACAGTTTAGCACCAATACTTGGTTACAACAAACTACCAATAGTGTGTTAACACACTAAACAGATAATTTGTGTCCATGTCTAGTTCCTTTCATAACGCAGCAATAATTAAACGTTGGCTAGCTAGCACAAATATATTGTATTTAGCTGCTACAGTACAGCTAGCTGGTCGTGTTGGCTAGCTAGCAATGGCTGCTGTGTTGACTTTGTTTGAAAAACGGCGGCGCTGCAAACAAATGTAGCTGGCTAAAAGGATATTGTATCTAGTTGCTACCGTTGCTAATAGCTACTCGCCAGCTAGTCCAGGAGGTGAGTTAGCTAGCTAGCTAGCTTCGTGCTACACCCGGCACCGCCGAATACAATGCTAACCTACAATAACTACCCACAACAGCCCACGATGCCTACCTACAATACCTAACTACAATCTAAATACATAATTTAAGCCTTACCCGACAAAGCCCAAGCTATGTATAAAGCCAAACTTACCCGACGCCAAATGTCATGGCCCCATGCCCATCGGTTCAGTTCTTATAGTTTTATTTTAATTGTTTTTATTAGTTTTTTTCCTGTGAAGCACATTGTGTTCAATTCCATGTCTGAAATGTGCTGTATAAATAAAGCTTGATTTGATTCTCTATGGTGTTGTTAGGTCCCTAATATTGAGTTAGGCCTATAAGGTAAGATAGACTGATATGATTGAAATCTCTATGATGTTATTGAATTGAAACAACAAGACACTCAACCCTGTGGATTATTGTACAACTAATAGCTGTTATCTAACATGACGAATAACACACAACTAACGTTGCCGGAGAGATTCAACCACAAAGACCAGGGAAGTTTTCCAATGCCTCGCAAGGAAGGGCACCTATGGGTAGACGACATTGAATATTCCTTCATTCATTACACTTTGGATGGTGTATCAATATACCCAGCCTCTACAAAGATATAGACATCCTTCCGAACTCAGTTGCCGGAGAGGAAGGAAACCATTCAGGGATTTCACAATGAGGCTAATGCTGACTTTTAAACAGTTACAGAGTTTAATGGCTGTGATAGGAGGAAACTGAGAATGGATCAACAACATTGTAGTTACTCCACACTACTAACCTAAATGACAGAGTGAAAAGAAGGAAGCCTGTACATAATAAAAATATTCCAAAACATGCATCCTGTTTGCAACAAGGAACTAAAGTAATAATGCAAAAAAATGTGGCAAAGCAATTAACTTTTTGTCCTGAATACAAAGTGTTATGTTAGGGGCAAATCCAATCGAACACATTACTGACTACCACTTTTCAAATGTTCAAGCTTAGTGGTGGCTGCATCATGTTATGGGTATGCTTGTAATCATTAAGGACTGGGGAGTTTTTCAGGATAAAAATAAATGGAATGGTGCTAAGCATAGGCAAAATCGTAGAGGAAAACCTGGTTCAGTCTGCTTCCACCAGACACTGGGAGATGCATTCACCTTTCAGCACGACAATAACCTAAAACACAAGGCCAAATCTACGCTGGAGTTGCTTACCAAGAAGATAATGAATGTTCCTGAGTGGCCGAGTTACAATTTTGACTTAAATCTACTTGAAAATCTATGGCAAGACCTGAAAATGGTTGTCTAGCAGTGGAGGCTCATCTGAGTAGGAAAGGGATGAGAACCATCCTCCTCAGTGAATTTCATAAAAATGGTAAAACATTGAAAAAGTCATCCTTTATAGATAAAACTATACTAAATATATTCACCTGTCACCAAATAATTGATTAAAACACACTGTTTTGCAATGAAGGTCTACAGTAGCCTCAACAGCACTCTGTACGATAGCACAACTCCCATCAAGCTAGCTGGCTAGTTTAGTTACTCAAACACGCTGCTCCAACAGAGTGATGCAATGTTAGCTAGCTGGCTAGTTTAGTTACTCAAACACCCTGCTCCAACAGAGGGATGCTATGTTAGCTAGCTGGCTAGTTTAGTTACTCAAACACCCGGCTCAAACAGAGGGATGCTATGTTAGCTAGCTGGCTAGTTTAGTTACTGAAACACCCTGCTCCAACAGAGGGATGCTATGTTAGCTAGCTGGCAAGTTTAGTTACTCAAACACCCGGCTCAAACAGAGGGATGCTATGTTAGCTAGCTGGCTAGTTTATTTACTAAAACACCCGGCTCAAACATATAAACATATCTGAATTTGACCATTAGAAACTCTTGTTTGCAACTGTTGGACAAATTATTACACCCTAGATAAGCTATTTGCAGGCAAGAGTGTGCAAGTCGGTATTGAGTCACTGTCCGTATGTCACCTACGTTGTAAACTTTCATTCATAGACTAGGTTGTAGCAACCTCATGATGGGTATTGGGACATTTTGAGTATAATGTAGTAGCCTAAACCTATCGATGTTACATTGAACTGGGTGAATGGAATATGAATGACAGTCATCCAACATGCTGTAATAGAAATAAGGCCATGCTCATTAAAAAATAAATAATGGTCCTCCCTCATCTTAAACGGCACTTACGGCCACTGTTGTCTAGCAATGATCAACAACCAATTTGACGGAGCGTGAAGAAGTTGTAAAATAATAATGGGGAAATGTTGCACAATCCAGGTTTAGAAAGCTCTTAGAGACTTACCCAGAAAGACTCAGCTGTAACCGCTTCTAAAAGGTGCTTCTATAAAGTATTGACTCAGGTGTGAATACTTACACTACCGGTCAACATATTTAGAACACCTAATCATTTAAGGGTTTTTCTTTAATTTGACTATTTTCTACATTGTAGACTAATAGTGAAGACATCAAAACGATGAAATAACACATATGGAATCATGTAGTAACCAAAAAAGTGTTAAACAAATCAAAATATGTTTTATATTTGAGATTCTTCAAATAGCCACCCTTTGCCTTGATGACAGCTTTGCAAACTCTTGTCATTCTCTCAACCAGCTTCACCTGGAATGCTTTTCCAACAGTCTTGAAGGAGTTCCCACATATGCTGAGCACTTGTTGGCTGCTTTTCCTTCACTCTGCGGTCTGACTCATCCCAAACCATCTCAATTTGGTTGAGGTTGGGGGATTGTGGAGGCCTGGTTATCTGATGCAGCAGTTACATCACTTTCCTTGGTAAATTAGCCCTTACACAGCCTGGAAGTGGGTCATTGTCCTGTTGAAAAACAAATGATAGTCCCACTAAATTCAAACCAGATGGGATGGTGTATTGCTGCATAATGCTGTGGTAGCCATGCTGGTTAAGTGTGCCTTGAATTCTAAATAAATCACAGACAGTGTCACCAGCAAAGCACCCCCACACCATAACACCTCCTCCTCCATGCTTTACGGTGGGAAATACACATGCGGTGATCATCCGCCAAAGCCTATTCCCCCTCAGGAGACTGAAAATATTTGGCATGGGTCCTCAGATCCTCAAAAAATTACACAGCTGCACAATTGAGAGCATACTGACTGGTTGCATCTCAGACTGTTATGGCAACTGCTTGGCCTCCGACCGCAAGGCACGACAGAGGGTAGTGCGTACGGCCCAGTACATCACTGGGGCCAAGCTTCCTGCCATCCAGGACCTCTATACCAGGCGGTGTCAGAGGAAGGCCCTCAAAATTGTCAAAGACTCCAGCCACCCTAGTCATAGACTGTTCTCTCTGCTACCGCACGGCAAGCGGTACCGGAGTGCCAAGTCTAGGTCCAAAAGACTTCTCAACAGCTTCTACCCCCATCCAATAAGACTCCTGAACAGCTAATCATGGCTACCCGGACTATTTACACTGCCCCCCCACCCCAGCTTTTTACGCTGCTGCTACTCTGTTAATTATTTATGCATAGTCACTTTAACTCTACCCACATGTACATATTACTTCAACTACCTCAACTAGCCGGTGCCCCCGCACATTGACTCTGCACCTGTACCCCCCTGTATATAAAGCCTCCCTACTATTATTTTATTTTACTTCTGCTCTTTTTTTCTCAACACTATTTTGTTATTTTATTTATTCTACTTTTTTTATTTTATTAAATGCACTGTTGGTTAAGGGCTGTAAGTAAGCATTTCACTGTAATGTCTGCACCTGTTGTATTCGGTGCATTTGGCCAATAAGATTTGATTTGATTTGATCCGTTCACCCACACTGCGTCTCACACTGACACAGCAGTTTGAACCAAAAATCTCCAATTTGGACTACAGACCAAAGGACAAATTTCCACCGGTCTAATGTCCATTGCTCGTGTTTCTTGGCCCAAGCAAGTCTCTTCTTATTATTGGTGTCCTTTGGTAGTGGTTTCTTTGCAGCAGTTCGACCACGAAGGACTGATTCACACAGTCCCCTCTGAACAGTTGATGTTGAGATGTGTCTGTGACTTGAACTCTGAAGCATTTATTTGGGCTGCAATTTCTGAGGCTGGTAACTCTAATGAACTTATCCTCTGCAGCAGAGGTAACTCTGGGTCTTCCATTCCTGTGGCGGTCCTCATGAGAGCCAGTTTCATCATAGAGCTTGATGGTTTTTGCGACTGCACTTTAAGAAACTTTCAAAGTTCTTGAAATTTTCCGGAGTGACTGATCTTCATGTCTCAAAGTAATGATGGACTGTCGTTTCTCTTTGCTTATGTGAGCTGTTCTTGCCATAATATGGACTTGGTCTTTTCCCAAATATGGGTATCTTCTGTATACCCCCTCTTACCTTGTCACAACACAACTGATTGAATCAAACGCATTAAGAAGGAAAGAAATTCCACAAATTAACTTTGAAGAAGGCACACCTGTTTATTGAAATGCATTCCAGGTGACTACCTCGTGAAGCTGGTTGAGAGAATGTCAAGAGTGTGCAAAGCTGTCATCAAGGCAAAGGGTGGCTATTTGAAGAATCACAAATATTTTTTTGACCCCAGGAAGAGTAGCTGCTGCCTTGGGAGCAGCTAATAGGGATCCCTAATGAATACAAATACTTTTTTGGTTACTACATGATTCCATATGTGTTATTTCATAGTTTTGATGTCTTCACTATTATTATACAATATAGAACATAGTAAAAATGAAGAAAAAGCCTTGAATGAGTAGGTGTTCTAAAAAATTTGACCGGTAGTATATGTAAATAGGATATTTCTGTATTTAATTTCAATATATTTGCAAAAATTTCTAACAACATGTTTTCACTTTGCCATTATGGGGTATTGTGTAAGGGGGTAAAACACTATTTGATTCATTTTGAATTCAGGCTGTAGCACAACAAAATGTGGAATAAGTCAAGGGCTATGAATCCATTCTGAAGGCACAGTAGCTATAGATAGTACACTGAATAATGAAACAATCCCTAGTAAGCTAATGTTTCGAGGGCGTGCTGACAGTATTATTTGGCATTAATAGACTGGTTTTACGCACAACAGCGTTCTATCCAAGCTGGGAGAGAGCACGAAGAGGGTTCATGTCATGCAGGTTCAGGTAGCAGCTACAGGACAGTTGTATATTATTTTAAACATCAATTGGTAGCTGATTAGTATGCATGGATAATTTATTTTAAAATCTGCAATGTTTGAATGTCCAGCTTTAATTACTGAACAAGTAATGGCATTATTGCCACCAGTCTAAAAAAATTGCAGCATTATGACACCGTGCATAGATTTCGTGAAACGTTAGGCCCCGTGTAGTTCGGTTGGTAGAGCATGGCGTTTGCAACACCAGGGATGTGGGTTCGATTCCCGCGGGGGGCAGTATGAACAAATAAAATAATGTATGCACTAACGAACTGTAAGTCGCTCTGGATAAACCGTCTGCTAAATGACTAAAATGTAAAATGTTAACATGACAAAATGACAACCAAATAGAGGCCTACCAATTAACCTTTATATATTATTTAAAGCAAAGCTTTACATGCTCTTGCAACACAGGAACCCTATCATAGATTAATTAGGCATGCAGCAGCATAGACATGTCGCTATTTCAGCACGATGTACAGCGATCGGTTTGTGAGTGGATATCTGGCTGAAACATTCGATTTTATTTTATTTTAGGGAGAGGCCCAAAGTCCAACCTTGTGGGGTCTAGAAAACTGCGTTAACTTTAGAAAATGAGCTACTAAAAGCAGAAGGCTTCCTACGACTGGAGTATTATTTGTATGTTGGCCGAATCCCAACGTTTTCAGTTGAACGGAAGTGAAGACGGAGCCTGGCTCTTTTCTCTTGTGACTTTATGCTCCGTGCAGAGTAGAACACCAGACAACATGATTGAACAAAGGAGGAATGTTAAAATGATATCGGACGGTAACTTTTGAAAATAAGTTAAGCGGAAGCCTACGTCTGGAGTATTATTTGTATGTTGGCGGAAGTCCTATTTTTCAGTCGAACTGTAGTGGTGGAGTCACATGTTTTCTATTCTCCATTTTGTCTTGTGACTTTAGGCAGAGAGTCACATGTTGAAATGTAATGTCTTGGTCCTCAACCTCCCTGATCTAAAAGGTCCGTAGACTAGAGAAAAACATCTAGTTAACTTCGCCTGAACTCTGCAATCGACCATAAACACACGTTTCTACAATGAATCAGGTGAGTTTATATTAATTTAAACATTTTTATAATGGGTCTTTGTAGCCTGCTTCATGCTTTTACACTGCACGCATTTAATGGTCCTTGACTTTTGGAAAATAATTTGTGTAGTTTAGCTGGTTACTCGTAGCCATGCCCGGCGGCAGGATGAACTCAGCAAGGGGGCATCAGAAATGACTAAGGGGGCACAACTATTTTCGCTTGCTGTTAACACAGGATGGATAATAATCGATAGTACAATTACACACAATGTATTTGCAGCCACGCACGGCTGTCTTGCAGCAAGAATACAGGCTACTGCACCGCTTTACAAACATGGTCAATTCATAAATAGCAAGTCATAACAACGCTACACAGCTACATGCACAATACCCAACAATCCAATGCAAAGCAGTTGCTAATTACCGTAATAACACTTTCTCATGGCAATACAATGCATTTCCAATCGCGGAAAACAAACAATAATGTACAATGCACTACCAACGACTTATTGGTACAATGCAGCTTGGACGCAGCTACCAAGCTGTCTTCCCACAAGAGTGCCGTCCTACGCTGCGTATGATAAGAGAAATTACTATTCCATAACTACGAGTTGTTTATGGCAACAGTATAGCTACATCGTTACTCAACCATTGGTCAAGGTGTGCCCACCCTCATCAATGTAATGCAAAGCACCTCTTCTACATTATAAAACAATCCAATTATATTATAAACCAAACATTTCCAATCCAATCAAAGAAATGAAGCTGTAGACTTGGCTGCAACGCCAATAAAGAAAATCACTTCTACGCCTATTTCTGACGTTTGCCACGCATTTCCAAAAGCTAGCAAATAAATTAATAATACAAGCCCAGCCAGGCTGCCTGTTCTTACCCAGATTCAAGAGTAGAGGCCGCCTTGATGCTGTGTTGAACCTCCTCAGCAGTCTCTTGTTCCCCACGGAATTTTCTTGTAAGATCCTGCTGGGCTCGGCGGCCTCGGCCTCAGTGATTAGCGTCAGCCCAGCGGCCTTGCCTTTGGCCTCTGTGGCAGGCTTCTCCCCGCCACTTTGATCCGATGCTGCCGTTGTGCCCTGTCGAAGCCACTTTCTAATATCCATCATACTATCAGCTACCTACCTAATTGTTAACACTAGCTAAATTCCATCCAGCTGCGCATGAATGTTTTTTTCTTCGTAGTATGTAACTTTGAAAGTAAACCTAAACCGTCAAATTTTTCAACCAGTAAAATGTGTATGACGTTTTGATGTCTTCACTATTATTCTACAATGTAAAACATTTTCAAAATAAAGAAAAACCCTTGAATGAGTAGGTGTGTCCAAACTTTTGACTGGTACTGTATTTACTGCTTTATCCAAAGTTACATCTTGCTCACGCAGCAATCTCTCAGTGGGTCCATTATCAAGTATGCCTCAGACTATCCTTTCATTTACATTTACATTTTAGTCATTTAGCAGACGCTCTTATCCAGAGCGACTTACAGTTAGTGAGTGCATACATTTTTCATACTGGCCCCCCGTGGGAATTGAACCCACAACCCTGTCGTTGCAAGCCCCATGCTCTACCAACTGAGCTACAGGAGGCCTACTTGATGTGCTTCAGGTAGCTCTTCTCATAGTGGAAGGTCCGTTGACACTTGTCACACTTGTATTGGGTGTCACGTCTGGATGATCTGTTGGGGGCACCTTCCTCAACCATCTCTTCCTTGCTGGGGAAGAAGAGTGAGTCATCAGGACAATCCTCGGGTATATCTCCTTCCTCATCATCGACGTCTGTTGACTCCAGCCCTGCCCCCTCTTTTTCAGGCAGCAGCTCTGGAAGGGCCTCTCCTGCCTCCTTTAGTGAGTCTTTCAGATTTTTCAAATTCACACGTTTTGCTCATTGTCTTCAGCTCAGCCAAGTACTGGTCAAAACTGACTTCCTGTTTCTGATCATGAGAGAAAAACGTGTATTTGTTCTGGCTTGCTTCAAACTACTCCTCATATCTAGTCATGAGCACAGTCAATGTCAAGTTTGCCTCATCTAGCTGAAAGCTATTGTATACACTGCATTCGGGAAGTATTCAGACCCCTTGACTTTTTCCAGATTTTGTTGGCTGTAGGCTACTCTACTAGCAGCTTGCCAGTTGGCTGTAGGCTACTCTACTAGCAGCTTGCCAGTTGGCTGTAGGCTACTCCACTAGCAGCTTGCCAGTTGGCTGTAGGCAGGCTACTCCACTAGCAGCTTGCCAGTTGGCTGTAGGCAGGCTACTCCACTAGCAGCTTGCCAGTTGGCTGTAGGCTACTCCACTAGCAGCTTGCCAGTTGGCTGTAGGCTACTCCACTAGCAGCTTGCCAGTTGGCTGTAGGCTACTCCACTAGCAGCTTGCCAGTTGACTGTAGGCTACTCCACTAGCAGCTTGCCAGTTGGCTGTCGAATACTCTACTAGCAGCTTGCCAGTTGGCTGTCGGATACTCTACTATGGATGATTTTCTAGTACATATGTTGTAGAATGCAACACCTATATACCTTAAATGCTTATGTATTGAGAACCAGTTGAAGGGTTAAGACAGAGCAGAGACATTTCTGTGCTTTTCATAACTGCCTGCAGCTGGTCTGGGTATGTCAATGACGTGATGGAGATACAACTCCTCGTGATGGCTGTGTGGAGATTGGAGTAACAATGGACCTAGTGTTATCATTTGTTTTGCTTATGACCCTATGACCTGACACATGGCCACATGCACATAATCTCAAGGGCCAGGGAGGATGGTAAATGATAAATGTTTAAATGTATGTGGTTGAGAATGGGTACGGATGACATGTTTAAACCATGTTTAAGTATTAATTGATATGTTTTATAATGTGTTATGAAATAAAGGTAAAACAGAATGAACATGATTGATACTTTGTACTCCAGAATATGTCTGGATAGTGAATATAGTCAATACAGAGTGTGATTGTTCTTTAACGTACGTATGTACATACTTTTTTGAGTCACGCCACTAATAAGATACAGCAGCTTGCCAGTTGGCTGTAGGCTACTCCACTAGCAGCTTGCCAGTTGGCTGTAGGCTACTCCACCAGCAGCTTGCCAGTTGGCTGTAGGCTACTCCACTAGCAGCTTGCCAGTTGGCTGTAGGCTACTCCACTAGCAGCTTGCCAGTTGGCTGTAGGCTACTCCACTAGCAGCTTGCCAGTTGGCTGTAGGCTACTCCACTAGCAGCTTGCCAGTTGGCTGTAGGCTACTCCACTAGCAGCTTGCCAGTTGGCTGTAGGCTACTCTACTAGCAGCTTGCTAAAAACTGTAAGCAAGCTAGCCTTTTAGCTTCCCACAGATTTAGATGTGGCTTAGTGTTGTAGGTTACGGTCTTGCTGAAAGCTGAATTCCTCTCCCAGTGTCTGGTGTAAAGCAGACTGAAGCAGGCTTTCCTCTAGGAAATCCTGTTTCTTTTCATCCTGTAAAACTCCCCAGTCTTTGACGATGTCAAGCATTTCCTTACCATGATGCAGCCATCACCATGCTTGGAAATAAGGAGGCAGTTACTCAGTGATATTATGTTGGATTTGACCCAAATTTAAGGCTTTGCATTTAGGCCCAAAAAGTGTATTGATTTGTTATGTTAATTCTTTTGCAGTATTACTTTAGTGCCTTGTTGCAAACAAGATCTGGAATATTTATATTCTCCTTTCACTCGGTCATTTAGGTTATTATTGTGGATTATTGTGAATAGTCACATGTACAGGGTTGCAGGTGGTCATTGTGGATTATTGTTAATAGTCACATGTACAGGGCTGCAGGTGATCATGATTGTGGATTATTGTGAATAGTCACATGTACATGGTTGCTGGTGGACATTATTGTTGATTATTGGGAATAGTCACATGTACAGGGTTGCAGGTGATCATGATTGTGGATTATTGGGAATAGTCACATGTACAGGGTTGCAGGTGATCATGATTGTGGATTATTGTGAATAGTCACATGTTCAGGGTTGCAGGTGGTCATTATTGGGGATTACTGTGAATAGTCACATGTACAGGGTTGCAGGTGGTCATTATTGGGGATAGTCACATGTTCAGTGTTGCAGGTGGTCATTATTGGGGATAGTCACATGTTCAGTGTTGCAGGTGGTCATTATTGGGAATAGTCACATGTACAGGGTTGCAGGTGGTCATTATTGGGGATAGTCACATGTACAGGGTTGCAGGTGGTCATTATTGTGAATAGTCACATGTTCAGGGTTGCAGGTGGTCATTATTGTGGATTACTGTGAATAGTCACATGTACAGTGTTGCAAGTGGTCATTATTGTGAATAGTCAAATGTGCAGTGTTGCATGTCGTCATTGTTGTGAATAGTCACATGTACAGGGTTGCAGGTGGTCATTATTGTGAATAGTCACATGTACAGGGTTGCAGGTGATCATTATTGTGGATTATTGCGAATAGTAACATGTACAGGGTTGCAGGTGGTCATTATTGGGGATTGTGAATAGTCACATGTACATGGTTGCAGGTGGACATTATTGGGGATAGTCACATGTACATGGTTGCAGGTGGACATTATTGGGGATAGTCACATGTACATGGTTGCAGGTGGACATTATTGGGGATAGTCACATGTACATGGTTGCAGGTGGACATTATTGGGGATAGTCACATGTACATGGTTGCAGGTGGACATTATTGGGGATAGTCACATGTACATGGTTGCAGGTGGACATTATTGGGGATAGTCACATGTACAGGTTTGCAGGTGGTCCTTATTGGGGATAGTCACATGTACAGGTTTGCAGGTGGTCCTTATTGGGGATAGTCACATGTACAGGGTTGCAGGTGGTCCTTATTGCGGATAGTCACATGTACAGGGTTGCAGGTGGTCATTATTGGAGATTATTGTGAACATATTTGTTTTGTCTGGGTGGCTTAATACACCATACACAAACTCATTATTAACATAGGAAGGGTTAGTCATTCAAAAAATATATGTTAACCGCTATCATTTTACAGTCCATATCACTTAATGTGATTTCTTAACACCAACTTTACTTATGAACTAATTTAGGCTTACCTAAACAGAGGGGGTGAATACTTATGCAATGACTATTTTAGTTATTTATTTGGATTTGTTTGTACAAATTTGTAGAATTTTGTTTTCACTTATACATTATTTTTTGTAGATGAATTACGATAAATTATAATCAAATCTATTTCATTCCCACTTTTTAAAGCAACAAAATGTGAAAAAAGTTATAGTGGGTGTAGACTTTCCATAGGAACTGTATAGCCTAATAATATTTAGGAAGTTATTTTCCTTGGGAAGATAACTGCCTGTGCTTCTCCATCCATTCATATATACAGTGAGGGGAAAAAGTATTTGATCCCCTGCTGATTTTGTACGTTTGCCCACTGACAAAGAAATGATCAGTCTATAATTTTAATGGTAGGATTATTTGAACAGTGAGAAACAGAATAACCAGAAAAACGCATGTCAAAAATGTTATAAATTGATTCGCATTTTATTGAGGGAAATAAGTATTTGACCCCCTCACAATCAGAAAGATTTCTGGCTCCCAGGTGTCTTTTTATACAGGTAACGAGCTGAGATTAGGAGCACACTCTTAAAGGGAGTGCTCCTAATCTGTCTGTTACCTGTATAAAAGACACCTGTCCACAGAAGCAATCGATCAATCAGATTCCAAACTCTCCACCATGGCCAAGACCAAAGAGCTCTCCAAGGATGTCAGGGACAAGATTGTAGACCTACACAAGGCTGGAATGGGCTACAAGACCATCGCCAAGCAGCGTAGTGAGAAAGTGACAACAGTTGGTATGATTATTTTGCTAATGGAATAAACACAAAATAACTGTCAATCTCCCTCGGCCTGGGGCTCCATGCAAGATCTCACCTCGTGGAGTTGCAATGATCATGAGAATGGTGAGGAGTTAGCCCAGAACTACACGGGAGGATCTTGTCAATGATCTCAAGGCAGCTGGGACCATAGTCACCAAGAAAACAATTGGTAACACACTACGCCGTGAAGGACTGAAATCCTGTAGCGCCCGCAAGGTCCCCCTGCTCAAGAAAGCACATATACAGGCCCGTCTGAAGTTTGCCAATGAACATCTGAATGATTCAGAGGAGAACTGGGTGAAAGTGTTGTGGTCAGATGAGACAAATCGTACTCTTTGGCATCAACTCTACTCAGTGTTTGGAGGAGGAGTAATGCTGCCTATGACCCCAAGAACACCATCCCCACCGTCAAACATGGAGGTGAAAACATTAGGCTTTGGGGGTGTTTTTCTGCTAAGGGGACAGGACAACTTCACCGCATCAAAGGGACGATGGACGGGGCCATGTACCGTCAAATCTTGGGTGAGAACCTCCTTCCCTCAGCCAGGGCATTGAAAATTGAACGTGAATGGGTATTCCAGCATGACAATGACCCAAAACACACGGCCAAGGCAACAAAGGAGTGGCTCAAGAAGAAGCACATTAAGGTCCTGGAGAGGCCTGGGAGGGGTAAGGCTGCTGAACTAGGAGAGGAGAGGTATGGCTGCTGAACTAGGAGAGGAGAGGTATGGCTGCTGAACTAGGAGAGGAGAGGTATGGCTGCTGAACTAGGAGAGGAGAGGTATGGCTGCTGAACTAGGAGAGGAGAGGTATGGCTGCTGAACTAGGAGAGGAGAGGTATGGCTGCTGAACTAGGACAGGAGAGGTATGGCTGGTGAACTAGGAGTGGAGAGGCTGCTGAACTAGGACAGGAGAGGTATGGCTGCCGAACTAGGAGAGGAGAGGTATGGCTGCCGAACTAGGAGAGGAGAGGTATGGCTGCCGAACTAGGAGAGGAGAGGTATGGCTGCCGAACTAGGAGAGGTATGGCTGCTGAACTAGGAGAGGAGAGGTAGGGCTGCTGAACTAGGAGAGGAGAGGTATGGCTGCTGAACTTGAAGCAGTAAGAAAGATGAGCGGTCCGTTGCACTTTCTCTTGACCTACGTTTTGCATGGAGGATATAGCCTGTCTTTTAGGAGCGGGAATATTTTCAGTCAGAGACAAATAAATGGATCATTAATATATATTGAAAAGAAGAAGACTCAACGCTCGATTCCCATGTTGCGCCTTTTGATTTATATTGCTAATCACATTTTGGGATTTCACCTCGACTCACGTTTGTTGAACGTCCCCAACTTCTTTCTATTAACAGACACTGTAGTAAACTATAGCCTAATTATATTTAAGTGAATTTCCTTGGAAAGATAACTGCCACGTGATTTATTCGCCCATTCATAGGTAGGCTAGTGTGTGAATAATTTGACAGAGGTGCTTTTAGTACAATAGCTGGGCTAACGCATACACAGCAGAAAGACACCGTTTCCAAATAATCTGCGGGACAAGTATATTTATCACAACGTTTTCTGTCTGACCGCCCTCAACATGAAAAATACGGACCGCGCTGCAATGATCTCTTTCAGAGCCAGCAGCCCTCTACCTCCAAACGTCTTTGTTGTACCATTTGAAAGTGGGAAAAAAAATATATACAGTACCAGTCAAAAGTTTGGACACACCTACTCACTCAAGGGTTTTTCTATATTTTTAAGTTGTAGAATAATTGTGAAAACATCAAAACTATGAAATAACACATATGGAATCATGTAGTAACCAAGAAAGTGTTAAACAAATCAAAATATATTTGAGATTTGAGATTATTCAAAGTAGCCACCCTTTGCCTTGATGACAGCTTTGCACACTCTTGGCATTCTCTCAACCATCTTCATGAGGTAGTCACCTGGAATATATTTTGATTTGTTTAACACTTTGTTGGTTACAACATTATTCCATATGTGTTATTTCATAGTTTGGATGTTATTACATTTTAGTACATTTGTCAGCCAAAACATGACACCCGCCCTTTTTTTCATGTGTTCTATCACAAACTGTCATAAACATAAAGCTTTCCAACGTAACATCAACTATCCAATCAAAGCCACATTGACAATTTGAAATTAGCACATCGATTACAAAAAAAAACAATTTAATATATTTAAATCCCACTTTGTAACGTAATAAAATGTGAAAAAGGTTCAAGGGAGTGCAGATGTTCTTAAGGCAATGTATTATATTAGGTTAACATTTCAAAATAGTCTGATGCATATCCCGAAGATCAGATCAAATAGCCTGAAGATCAGATCAAATAGCCTGTAGATCAGATCAAATAGCCTGTAGATCAGATCAAGGAACGCTGTCTATACTTCCATCCCTTTTGTTATTGGCTGATTCCATCGGCAGCAATGCCCAAAAATATTCTTGGAATTCTCACATAGTAACGTAATCAGGGTCTAAAATAAAAATAAGCTAAATCAATTTGCCCTTTTTCCCGATAGGGAATGTCCTATTGGTCTGAAGTGTAAGATATTGGTTTCTCCCGTGGGAGCCCCGGGTTCATATCGTGCGTGTTACATACAGTTACAATATTCGACTGCTGCAAATCTATGCAAACAGACTGTGTATTATTTTTAACATGCTGTGAAAGTGGTACTCACTTTTAGGAATGGGTAATCGTTTACAAGTTGCAAACTATATCATAAACCCATCGTTGAAAACCACATTTTTCATTTTCTGTGGTTTGGTAACTCCTGTTGTTCAACAGACCGGAATGAAGAAGCAGAGTTTGTAAAAAATGTATTTGGTGTCCATTAAGTCTTAAACAGCAAGGGGGCATTGTTTCCACTCCGTTGTGGCCGTCCCCATTTAAATGCAAGACCTCATCATACCATTGTTGTGTTGTTTTACCCTTAGTGTACTAACTTGAACTCCACTACCCTCTTTTTGGGATTTACAGGAAACACCTATCCCACCCCCTCCTCCCTCTCCCTCCAACCCTCCTCCCCCCTCCCCCTCTTGGGGTCCCCAGGTCGTGCCTCTCCTGGTAACTTACTGCTGGGTCTGAAGAGGGTGTCTGTGCTGCTGGTCGACTGCAGGAAAACACCGGGACGGAGTGGGTTTATGCTCTTACATACATTTATGTTGGGACACTACCTAGATGTCCTTAATTACCATTAAATACAATCACTAACCTTCTTAAAATAGAATCATTAGAAGCACTCCTACCCCATTGGTTACATTGATGATTTTAACCCATCCAAAATGCTCATATCCGATCAAAAGAGTTTGGAAAGCTGGGCCTTGAACTAACTTCGATATGAAGAAGGAACCCTAACTGTCTGTCTTTGTTTCACAGGGGACAGCCCTAACCGTCGCTCTCTCAGTAGAAGGGGCTTATCATCTGGGGAGGCTAACCAACATCATGATGCTGACGAGGCAGAGAAGAGTCTCTCCAGATCAGAACACCTCAAGAAACACCAGCAGAGACTTACAGGGAAGAAACCTCACCGCTGCTTTGACTGTGGAAAGAGTTTCACCTCTTCAGCAATACTTAAAACACACCAGAGAACACACTCAGGAGAGAAGCTTTACAGCTGTGATCAATGTGGGAAGAGATTCACTCGGTCAGGACACCTGGCTGGACACAAGATAATACACACAGGAGAGAAGCCTTACCACTGCTCAGACTGTGGCATTAGCTTAACCACTTCACGTGGACTTGTAATACACAAGAGAACACACACAGGAGAGAAGCCTTACCACTGCTCAGACTGTGGGCATAGTTGTACTACTTCAGGGTATTTAAAAGTTCACCAGAGAATACACACTGGAGAGAAGCCTTTTGGTTGTGATCAGTGTGGGAAGAGATTCACTCAGTCAGGAAGCCTGGTTGAACACAAGAGAAAACACACAGGAGAGAATTCTTACCACTGCTCAGACTGTGGAATGAGCTCAACCACTTCAAACGGACTTCTAGTACACCAGAGAATGCATACTGGAGAGAAGCCTTTTGGTTGTGATCAGTGTGGGAAGAGATTCCCTCAGTCAGGACACCTGGCTAGACACAAGAGAATACACACAGGAGAGAAGCCTTTTGGTTGTGATCAGTGTGGGAAGAGGTTCACTCAGTCAGGAAACCTGGATTTACACAAGAGAATACACACAGGAGAGAAACCTTATAGCTGTGATCAATGTGGGAAGAGATTCACTCATTCAGGAAGCCTGGCTTTACACAAGAGAATACACACAGGAGAGAAGCCTTTTGGTTGTGATCAGTGTGGGAAGAGATTCACTCAGTCAGGAGACCTGGCTGGACACCAGAGAACACACACAGGAGAGAAGCCTTTTGGTTGTGATCAGTGTGGGAAGAGATTCACTCAGTCAGGACACCTGGCTAGACACCAGAGAACACACACAGGAGAGAAGCCTTTTGGTTGTGATCAGTGTGGGAAGAGATTCACTCAGTCAGGACACCTGGCTGGACACAAGAGAAAACACCACACTGTTGGGTAACCTTTCCACTTTTGGTAGCTCAATCCAGTTAATGGTAGACTAGTGTACATACACCGGAGAGAAGCCCTACAGGGTGAGTTTTGCCACCTCAAGCGTTCTTAATGTGGCCTTCCTTAGTGTAATTTGATGTACTGTCAACAAGGGGTCCACCCTCTGAAAACGTTAACTATCCATTATTTCCAGATTTCTATGAATTGCAATGTGAGTGAAATAGTCTGTGTTTGAATGGTGTGGGCGTACGTACCCCAACAACAGAATGGTGTGGGTGTTTACCAACAACAGGATTGGTCAGCTCAGAGAAAGCAGGGCGGTAGCTCCTCCCCCTCTCTCTGGAAGTCTATCGTTAGGGTTAAGGCAAGGGTCCGTTTAACATGTTGACTAGTTGGGATGTGGTCAGAAAAGTCCCTTAATTCGCTGCCGTCCCACAGTCTGTTGACAGATGCTATGATACCAGTTAAGTCTGTTCACCAGAGATTACAGAAATGTTGGCATGTAGATTTCTTTGGTTTGCTTAGCGAGCAAACTAGAGGGATCTGAAGACTGATAACAATGTCTGAGGACAATTCACCATCACCATGATCAACCCCGTCTACCATCCAACTCACCATGATGAACCCTGTCTACCATCCGACTCACCATCACCATGATCCACCCTGTCCACCATCGAACTCACCATCACCATGATCAACCCTGTCTACCATCCAACTCGCCATGATCAACCCTGTCTAACATCCAACTCACCATGATCAACCCTGTCCACCATCCAATTCACCATCACCATGATCAACCCTGTCTACCATCCGACTCACCATGATGAACCCTGTCTACCAGCCAACTCACCATCACCATGATCAACCCTGTCTACCATCCAACTCACCATGATCAACCCTGTCTACCATCCAATTCACCATGATGAACCCTGTCTACCATCCAACTCACCATGATCAACCCTGTCTACCAGCCAACTCAGCATCACCATGATCAACCCCGTCTACCATCCAGCACACCATATTTTGAAATGACATTATATGATTTGGCAGAATGAACACAGTATAGTGAATATTTCCCCAAACTGCGTTACCCACTCCAGTCAGCAGATGACGATGTGAGTCTTTCAAGAGCTGTTTCTTGCATGACGTATAGTCCTGTGGACAGGAAGCTTTTTCAACAACAACACAGACTCATCAGCCTCCTCTGTAGCTTGCTAGCAAACATAGAAACCAAAACATCGGCGCTCTTTTGACCATTTCATGTACAGTCGTGGTCAAAGGTTTTGAGAATGACACAAGTATTGGTCTTCACAAAGTTTGCTGCTTCAGTGTTTTTAGATATTTTTCTCAGATGTTACTATGGTATACTGAAGTATAATTACAAGCATTCCATAAGTGTCAAAGGCTTTTATTGACAATTACATTAAGTTTATGCAAAGAGTCAATATTTGCAGTGTTGACCCTTCTATTTCAAGATCTCTGCAATGGCATGCTGTCAATTAACTTCTGGGCCACATCCTGACTGATGGCAGCCCATTCTTGCCTAATCAATGCTTGGAGTTTGTCAGAATTGGTGGGTTTTTGTTTGTCCACCCGCCTCTTGAGGATTGACCACAAGTTATCAATGGGATTAAGGTCTGGGGAGTTTCCTGGCAACTTAGTTATCACTTTTGCCTTATGGCAAGGTGCTCCATCATGCTGGAAAAGGCATTGGTCGTCACCAAACTGTTCTTCGATGGTTGGGAGAATTTGCTCTCTGAGGATGTGTTGGTACCATTCTTTATTCAAGGCTGTGTTCTTAGGCAAAATTGTGAGTGAGCCCACTCCCTTGGCTGAGAAGCAACCCTACACACGAATGGTCTCAGGATGCTTTACTGTTGGCATGACACAGGACTGATGGTAGCGCTCACCTTGTCTTCTCCGGACAAGGTTTTTTCCGGATGCCCCAAACAATCAGAATGCCCCAAACAATCAGAAAGGGGATTCATCAGAGAGAATTGCTTTACCCCAGTCCTCAGCAGTTCAATCCCTGTACCTTTTGCAGAATATCATTCTGTCCCTGATGTTTTTCCTGGAGAGAAGTGGCTTCCTCGCTGCCCTTCTTGACACCAGGCCATCCTCCAAAAGTCTTTGCCTCACTGTGCATGCAGATGCACTCACACCTGCCTGCTGCCATTCCTGTGCAAGCTCTGCACTGGTGGTGCCCCGATCCCGCAGCTGAATCAACTTTAGGAGACGGTCCTGGCGCTTGCTGGATTTAATGGGCGCCCTGAAGCCTTCTTCACACAATTGAACCTCTCTCCTTGAAGTTCTTGATGATCCGATAAATGGTTGATTTAGGTGCAATCTTACTAGCAGCAATATCCTTGCCTTTGAAGCCCTTTTTGTGCAAAGCAATGATGACGGCACGTGTTTCCTTGCAGGTAACCATGGTTAACAGAGGAAGAACAATGATTTCAAGCACCACCCTCCTTTTAAAGCTTCCAGTCTGTTATTCTAACTCAATCAGCATGACAGGGTGATCTCCAGCCTTGTCCTCGCCAAAATTCACCCAACTTATTGTGGGAAGCTTGTGGAAGGCTACCCGTAACGTTAGACCAAAGTTAAACAATTTAAAGGCAATGTTAGCAAATACTAATTGAGTGTATGTAAACTTCTGACCCACTGGGAATGTGATGAAATAAATAAAAGCTGTAATAAATCATTCTATCTACTATTATTCTTACATTTCACATTCTTAAAATAACGTGGTGATCCTAACTGACCTAAGATGGAATTTTTACTAGGATTAAATGTCAGGAATTGTGAAAAACTGAGTTTAAATGCATTTGGATAAGGTGTATGTAAACTTCCGACTTCAACTGTATATGTTGTCAGTCAGCTAGCTTGTTAAGATAGCATTAGCGTAGTGCTAGGCTAGTTTTAAACACAACAAACATACAAACCAAAACATTGGCGCTATTTTGACCATTTTGTGGCAGGGTTATAAACACACAGTCTGTGTGCTTACTAGTAATATATATGTTGTTATTCAGCTAGCTTGTTAAGATAGCCTAGCACTACGCTAATGCTAATTAACTAGCTAGCCAACTAACGTCCACAACCATGAGCTCAATAAGCTACTCGCCCCGTACAAAAGAAGAGGTCTGCTGGTCGGAGAAAGAAGCTCTGGGGCTGAACATTGTTGTGAAAGAGGAAGAGGAGGATATCACAGTGAAAGGGGAGGAGGGGGAGATGACTGTCACAGTGAAAGAGGAGAAGGAGGGTGAGATGACTGTCACAGTGAAAGGAGAGGAGGGGGAGATGACTGTCACAGTGAAAGGGGAGGAGGGGGAGATGACTGTCACAGTGAAAGAGGAGAAGGAGGGTGAAGAGGAGGATTAACAGCAGTGAGTTTTAACTATCCCAAAGCCTAGGACCAAGAGGCATGGAGAGGCAGCCTTTAGTTACTATGCCTCCCAGCCTCTGGAATAGCCAGAGAACCTGAGGGGGAACGAAACTGTGTCGTTTTAAAGAAGAGATCTTAAAAACACACCTTTTTAGTGGTGCTTTTCCTCAGGGTGATTTTTAGTTGTGCATTTTTTATTGTAATTCTTTAGTTTTTTATCCTCTTATATTTGTGTAGTAAATATTTATTTTTATTTTTATTGTTTTTATTAGTGTTTTTCCTGTGAAGCACATTGTGTTCCATTCCATGTCTGAAATGTGCTGTATAAATAAAGCTTGATTTGATTCTCTATGGTGTTATTAGGTCCCTAATATTGAGTTAGGCCTGTAAGGTAAGATAGACTGATATGATTGAAATCGCTATGGTGTTATTGAATTTAAACAACAAGGCACTCAACCCCATGGATTATTGTACAGCTAATAGCTGTTCTCTAACATGACGAATAACACACAACTAACGTTGTCGGAGAGATTCAACCACAAAGACCAGGGAAGTTTTCCAATGCCTCGCAAGGAAGGGCACCTATGGGTAGACGACATTGAATATTCCTTCATTCATTACACTTTGGATGGTGTATCATATATACCCAGCCTCTACAAAGATAGAGACATCCTTCCTAACTCAGTTGCCGGAGAGGAAGGAAACCATTCAGGGATTTCACAATGAGGCTAATGCTGACTTTTAAACAGTTACAGAGTTTAATGGCTGTGATAGGAGAAAACTGAGAATGGATCAACAACATTGTAGTTACTCCACAATACTAACCTAAATGACAGAGTGAAAAGAAGGAAGCCTGTACATAATAAAAATATTCCAAAACATGCATCCTGTTTGCAACAAGGAACTAAAGTAATAATGCAAAAAAATGTGGCAAAGCAATTAACTTTTTGTCCTGAATACAAAGTGTTATGTTAAGGGCAAATCCAATCGAACACATTACTGACTACCACTTTTCAAATGTTCAAGCTTAGTGGTGGCTGCCTCATGTTATGGGTATGCTTGTAATCATTAAGGACTGGGGAGTTTTTCAGGATAAAAATGAATGGAATGGTGCTAAGCACAGGCAAAATCCTAGAGGAAAACCTGGTTCAGTCTGCTTCCACCAGGCACTGGGAGATGCATTCACCTTTCAGCAGGACAATAACCTAAAACACAAGGCCAAATCTACGCTGGAGTTGCTTACCAAGAAGATAATGAATGTTCCTGAGTGGCCGAGTTACAATTTTGACTTAAATCTACTTGAAGATCTATGGCAAGACCTGAAAATGGTTGTCTAGCAGTGGAGGCTCCTCTGAGTAGGAAAGGGATGAGAACCATCCTCCTCAGTGAATTTCTAAAAAATGGTAAAACATTGAAAAAGTAATCCTTTATAGATAAAACTATACTAAATATATTCACCTGTCACCAAATAATTGATTAAAACACACTGTTTTGCAATGAAGGTCTACAGTAGCCTCAACAGCACTCTGTACGATAGCACAACTCCCATCAAGCTAGCTGGCTAGTTTAGTTACTCAAACACCCTGCTCAAACAGAGGGATGCTATGTTAGCTAGCTGGCTAGGTTAGTTACTCAAACACCCTGCTCCAACAGAGGGATGCTATGTTAGCTAGCTGGCTAGTTTAGTTACTGAAACACCCGGCTCAAACAGAGGGATGCTATGTTAGCTTGCTGGCTAGTTTATTTACTCAAACACCCGGCTCAAACATATAAACATATCTTGAATTTGTCCATTAGAAACTATTGTTTGCAACTGTTGGACAAATTATTACACCCTAGATAAGCTATTTGCAGGCAAGAGTGTGCAAGGCGGTATTGAGTCACTGTCCGTATGTCACCTACGTTGTAAACTTTCATTCATAGACTAGGTTGTAGCAACCTCATGATGGGTATTGGGAAATGTTGAGTATCATGTAGTACCCTAAACCTGTCGATGTTACATTGAACTGGGTGAATGGAATATGAATGACAGTCATCCAACATGCTGTAATAGAAATAAGGCCATGCTCATTAAAAAATAAATAATGGTCCTCCCTCATCTTAAACGGCATTTACGGCCACTGTTGTCTAGCAATGATCAACAACCAATTTGACGGAGCGTGAAGAAGTTGTAAAATAATAAATGGGGAAATGTTGCACAATCCAGGTTTAGAAAGCTCTTAGAGACTTACCCAGAAAGACTCAACTGTAACCGCTTCTAAAAGGTGCTTCTATAAAGTGTTGACTCGGGTGTGAATACTTACACTACCGGTCAACATATTTAGAACACCTAATCATTTAAGGGTTTTTCTTTAATTTGACTATTTTCTACATTGTAGACTAATAGTGAAGACATCAAAACTATGAAATAACACATATGGAATCATGTAGTAACCAAAAAAGTGTTAAACAAATCAAAATATGTTTTATATTTGAGATTCTTCAAATAGCCACCCTTTGCCTTGATGACAGCTTTGCACACTCTTGTCATTCTCTCAACCAGCTTCACCTGGAATGCTTTTCCAACAGTCTTGAAGGAGTTCCCACATATGCTGAGCACTTGTTGGCTGCTTTTCCTTCACTCTGCGGTCCGACTCATCCCAAACCATCTCAATTTGGTTGAGGTTGGGGGATTGTGGAGGCCTGGTTATCTGATTCAGCAGTTACATCACTTTCCTTGGTAAATTAGCCCTTACACAGCCTGGAAGTGGGTCATTGTCCTGTTGAAAAACAAATGATAGTCCCACTAAGTTCAAACCAGATGGGATGGTGTATTGCTGCAGAATGCTGTGGTAGCCATGCTGGTTAAGTGTGCCTTGAATTCTAAATAAATCACAGACAGTGTCACCAGCAAAGCACCCCTACACCATAACACCTCCTCCTCCATGCTTTACGGTGGGAAATACACATGCGGAGATCATCCGCCAAAGCCTATTCTCCCTCAGGAGACTGAAAATATTTGGCATGGGTCCTCAGATCCTCAAAAAATTACACAGCTGCACAATCGAGAGCATACTGACTGGTTGCATCTCAGACTGTTATGGCAACTGCTTGGCCTCCGACCGCAAGGCACGACAGAGGGTAGTGCGTACGGCCCAGTACATCACTGGGGCCAAGCTTCCTGCCATCCAGGACCTCTATACCAGGCGGTGTCAGAGGAAGGCCCTCAAAATTGTCAAAGACTCCAGCCACCCTAGTCATAGACTGTTCTCTCTGCTACCGCACGGCAAGCGGTACCGGAGTGCCAAGTCTAGGTCCAAAAGACTTCTCAACAGCTTCCACCCCCAAGCCATAAGACTCCTGAACAGCTAATCATGGCTACCCGGACTATTTGCACTGCCCCCCCACCCCAGCTTTTTACGCTGCTGCTACTCTGTTAATTATTTATGCATAGTCACTTTAACTCTACCCACATGTACATATTACTTCAACTACCTCAACTAGCCGGTGCCCCAGCACATTGACTCTGCACCTGTTCCCCCTGTATATAAAGCCTCCCTACTATTATTTTATTTTACTTCTGCTCTTTTTTTCTCAACACTTTTTTGTTATTTTATTTATTCTACTTTTTTTTTAAATTAAATGCACTGTTGGTTAAGGGCTGTAAGTAAGCATTTCACTGTAATGTCTGCACCAGTTGTATTCGGTGCATTTGGCCAATAAGATTTGATTTGATTTGATGCGTTCACCCACACTGCGTCTCACGCAGACACAGCGGTTTGAACCAAAAATCTCCAATTTGGACTACAAACCAAAGGACAAATTTCCACCGGTCTAATGTCCATTGCTTGTGTTTCTTGGCCCAAGCAAGTCTCTTCTTCTTATTGGTGTCCTTTAGTAGTGGTTTCTTTGCAGCAGTTCGACCATGAAGGACTGATTCACACAGTCCCCTCTGAACAGTTGATGTTGAGGTGTGTCTGTGACTTGAACTCTGAAGCATTTATTTGGGCTGCAATTTCTGAGGCTGGTAACTCTAATGAACTTATCCTCTGCAGCAGAGGTAACTCTGGGTCTTCCATTCCTGTGGCGGTCCTCATGAGAGCCAGTTTCATCATAGAGCTTGATGGTTTTTGCGACTGCACTTTAAGAAACTTTCAAAGTTCTTGAAATTTTCCGGAGTGACTGATCTTCATGTCTTAAAGTAATGATGGACTGTCGTTTCTCTTTGCTTATGTGAGCTGTTCTTACCATAATATGGACTTGGTCTTTTATCAAATATGGCTATCTTCTGTGTACCCCCCCTTACCTTGTCACAACAAAACTGATTGAATCAAATGCATTAAGAAGGAAAGAAATTCCACAAATTAACTTTGAAGAAGGCCCACCTGTTTATTGAAATGCATTCCAGGTGACTACCTCATGAAGCTGGTTGAGAGAATGTCAAGAGTGTGCAAAGCTGTCATCAAGGCAAAGGGTGGCTATTTGAAGAATCACAAATATTTTTTAGACCCCAGGAAGAGTAGCTGCTGCCTTGGGAGAAGCTAATGGGGATCCCTAATGAATACAAATACTTTTTTGGTTACTACATGATTCCATATGTGTTATTTCATAGTTTTGATGTCTTCACTGTTATTCTACAATGTAGAGCATATTACAAATTAAGAAAAAGCCTTGAATGAGTAGGTGTTCTAAAACTTTTGACCGGTAGTGTATGTAAATGAGATTCTTCTTTATTTAATTTAAATAGATTTATGCACAACAGCATTCTATCCAAGCTTGGAGAGAGCACGAGGAGGGTTCATGTCATGCAGGTTCAGGAAGCAGCTACAGGACAGTTGTATATTATTTTAAAAAATCTATAAGTAGCTGATTAGTATGCACGGAACATTTATTTAAAAATCTGCAATGTTTGAATGTCCAGTTTTAATTACTGAACAATAAATGACATTATTACCACCAGCCAGCAGGCTATAAAATTGCAGCATTACGACACCGTGTATAGATTTCGTGAAATGTTAGGCCCTGTGTAGCTCAGTTGGTAGTGCATGTCGTTTGCAACACCAGGGTTGTGGGTTCGATTCCCACGGGGGCCAGTATGAAAAAATAAATAAAAATATGCACTCACTAACTGTAAGTCGCTCTGGATAAGAGCGTCTGCTAAATTACTAAAATGTTTAACATGAGAAAATGGCGACCAAATAGAGGCCTACAAATAAACCATTAGCTAAAGCAAAGCTTTACATTCTCTTGCACCACAGGAACACTATCATCAATTAATTAGGGATGAAGCCGCATAGACATGTCTCTATTTCAGCACGATGTACAGCGATCGGTTTGTGAGTGGATATCTGGCTGAAACATTCAATGTTATTTTATATATAGAGGCCCAAAGTCCAACCTTGCGGGGTCCAGAGAAACTGCGTTAACTTTAGAAAATGAGTTACTAAAAGCAGAAGGCTTCCTACGACTGGAGTATTATTTGTATGTTGGCCGAATCCCAACGTTTAAGTTGAACTGAAGTGAAGGCGGAGCCTGGCTCTTTTCTCTTGTGACCTTACGCTCCGTGCAGAGTAGAACACCAGACAACATGATTGAACAAAGGAGGAATGTTAAAATTATATCGGATTGTAACTTTTGAAAATGAGCTAAGCAGACTACTGCTGTATTATTATTTTGTATGTTGGCGGAAGTTCTTTTTTTCAGTCGAACGGAAGTGAAGGTGGAGTTACATGTTCTCTATTCTCCATTTTGTCTTTTGACTTTAGGCAGAGAGTCACATGTTGAAATATAATGTCTCTGTCCTCTACCTCCCTGATCTAAAAGGTCCGTAGACTACAGATAAACATTGTGTAACTGCCTCTGTCGCCAGTTTATTTCATGTATTAGCACTTTAGTTTATTTCATGTATTTGCACTTTTTATTATTTAATTTCTTCTGAATTGTACGTTTACAGCAAGACGGAACTAATTATTGGTTCCGCCCGAGTGTTGTCACCCGAGCGCCTTTAGCGACGCACCGAGGAAACTTTACCGCAAAAAATGAATTATTTTTCCACTGTTATCGTGTTTAAGTGCATACTTACAAAGAAAGTATACAGAAGAAGATAAAGGACATTTTAAAAGGATGTTTAGCACCTCTGTGTGATAAGCAGCAATGAGGTTTGTTGACTATTTATTTTGCTATGTAGTGCCTAAAAGAAACACCTTTGCTGGTCCATGCTTGTGATGATAAGAAGATCCGCCGACACTGTACTTTGATTATAAAGGTTTATTATAACAAAGAGTTTACAGCATCGAATTTTGACAAACACCTGCAGATGTCTGGAGATAGCAACAGCCAAATCAATAATTCGCTATTCCCCCTCTCTGTTCAAGACATGGCATTATATCGTACATGGCCAGAGCATGGCGTGATTCTAACATCCAATCCCTGGCCATTACATATCCTCTTTCCAGGAATTTAGTAATGCTTTCCAGATGTTTCAGCAAAAAGAGCCACGTTTCCTATAACACACTTTTGTAAACGTCAGCACAATCCTAGACTCTTCAGATACTACATATTTCCCCCCTTCGAGACTAATTAAGTCTCGAAAACAAAAAGAATAGGATTATGACAAATAACAATTCTTGCTCTTGAGTAACTTTAACAATAAACCAAAATTTATGGAGATTAAACACATGTTTATATAGACACATTTTTGTATGTAGTGTAAATACATTATTATGGAGTGTAAATAAATTGTCATGGAGTGTAAATAAATTGTCATGGAGTGTAAATAAATTGTCATGGAGTGTAAATAAATTGTCATGGAGTGTAAATAAATTGTCATGGAGTGTAAATAAATTGTCATGGAGTGTAAATGAATTGTCATGGAGTGTAAATAAATTGTCATGGAGTGTAAATGAATTGTCATGGAGTGTAAATGAATTGTCATGGAGTGTAAGAGCGAAAAACCTGTCTGGCAGCTTTCATTCCAAATATCCATCAGTCAGTCAAGACAGGAAAATTCTCTCACGGCCCCTCTGCCCTAGGCGACCACCTAAGTACTCCAGATCAATTCATACATCTTCATGAATACATTTTAAGCTATGATGCAATTGAATACATATGAAAACCCCAGCAAACAAAATACAATCAAAATGTCCACTTTCAGGCTGGTCGACCCATCGGACCCTCCTGTGGATTCTCTCTGTCCTTGCCTAGACCCCATATCCCTAAACTTCAACGAAATAAACAAAAACATCTGAGGTCCCCACATGTACCCAACACAGAAAACATAATTCTTCAAAAATTAATACAGAAAGAATATAACACTGGAATGTAGTAAGAATATAACACTGGAATGTAGTCCACTACACTTCATCTCCTCCACAGTGTCGTCTTTCAATGCGACGTTGATGATGGAATCGGAACATTTCCACTCCTTCCTTGTTCCACTTCCTCCAGTCCATTCATATTGTCCATGTTTGAGTATTTGAGTCCCTCTACATATTCCCCCATATGCTTCTGGAAGAAAAGAAAATACCAAACAGTATCTTTTGCAAAACAACACATGCAAATTAAAACATCAATATCAGCAATAATATAAGAATTCCAAAAATGATATGAATTCCATTTCCCCCCTTTGATTCATCACAATAATATAATCATCCCACAATCAGATATTCCAAATTTCCTAGAGTTATTTCAACCCTAGTTTTCATAACATTTTAGTCTGACTTTTTCCAATTTTTTCTTTCTCTAATTTTTCAAAAACCATTTCACTGATTTATTCACAAAACTCTTTCCCATTTTCTTTTGAGTATATTAAATCGGGAAATTCCCACCTGCTGATGACTTCTTTACACAATAACTCTGCAACCGACTGAGCATCTTTTAGCTTAGTTGAACATTTTATGCACCACTTGGTATATGAATGTAACCAAGAATAACAGTCACACATTATTTTTCAGACAGATTATGCACCTACCTATGACATAGTCTATTCAAGAAAATATGGTTCCCAAAAACTCTACTCCTTTGTGATCTTTATCCTAATCTCCCCTTTTACATCATAAGCTAACCCATAGCTTACTAAATCATCTTGGTTTCTCCAAAACAATAATTGATTGCTACTCTAACGATTTTTTCTATTGTCTTCAAAACACTTGCTTTCGAAAGTCCTTCAATTTCTGGTTCAATTCCTTGGATTGCTTCATCTTTCAATGGATACTGATTCTTCCAAGGATGTCTTCCTCCTCAACTTTCACCTCAATTGGGCTGATTTCACAAATCCAATATCAGTACTACTTTGATATCACAAACGTTCTTGAACTTTTTTTTTTTTTTTTTTCAACATCTCTTCTTCCATAGATTCTCAATCCATCTTCACACTTCAAACACATTCATTTATCTTCCGTACAGCTTATGACTCTCCTTGTCCTTGAGCCAAAATCATCATTTTCAGAAATCGCTGATTTTCACTCCTCCAAATCCTTCTCATAATTAGTTGATTTGACATAGTGAGATGTGTAACCTCTTCAGGCTGAACACAGATAAAAGCCTTTCTGCTATCCATCATCACTTCCCATAGTCCATTGTTTATTTTCACTTCAATTGTTGGATCTTTTTCTCTTCTTCTCTAATCGGTGCTATCAGTTGAAACTCCTCCTTTCGGATCTTCTGGGCACCTCTAGAATTCTTGCTCCTTTCCTCTAAAGGATTCACCTGTCCTCCAGATGATCTTCACTTGCTCCTGTATCTTCCTCTGAAATTATTTCTTTCCAGAAACTATCTATGGATATGAAACAACTTGTACCACTAGTTGTGGCTGGTACAGTTGCATTTGACCTTGTTCAGTTGAAACTGTAGCAGTGATTGTTGATTCGGTTCACACTGATTCTGCATAACCAAAGCTTCTCTTCTCCTTCTTCTTCTCAACCAGTTGTATTTGATTTAGTTTTCGGAGAGTTTCTTGGTCCTGTTCTTTCTGGTTGTGTTCTTTTTCCGGTACAGATCCACTTGATGGGCTATATGATCTGTATAGACACCTTTTGTCATGCTCCCAAGTCCAACCACTTCTGCCAGTTTGCTCCTTACCGGTAAGGGCAGTCCCATCTGTAGTTTAGCTCTCAAGATTGACTGCTCAATTTGACTCACATCTGGATCATTTCCGGTAATATTTCTCCACACTTGATGAACTCTTGACACGTAGGCTCTTGGATTTTCTTGTTGTCCTAGTGGGTCAATCAGAATGTTGTCAGGATGCACATTTGTTGGAAACGTATCCTTCAGTGCTCTCCACAGCCGATTCCTACTTGCAGCCAACAATTCAGGATCGTTCACTGCAGTCCCCACATATCTATGAAGTCCAGCTCTCTGAAAAATTTCTTCCATACCTGGAATCCCAAGGAGATTAGCCAAAAGTCTCTTGATGTCTCCTATGGCAGACTGTGTTCCCACCGTAATTTCTTCCAACTTTGAAATCCAAGGATATGCTCCATCTTGAAGAGTAGGCAGCTTCTCAAGTATATCTGACATATCGGTATTCTGCAAAGGCTTATATTCTAGGTTTTGTTCTTGAAATATCATCTTCTTACTAGTGGCCTTTCCTTTGGCCTCACTGTATTATTCTTCTCCAATTCTTGAGGTCTTCATCCAGTCGTTTTACTTCTTCCACTTCTCCATTTCTTCTTTCCTCTCTTGCCACTTCCCTCTGATCACAGAGTCACCTCCACCCATGACCTCTCATCAATCATTCTCATCTTCCTCATCCTCTTCTCCTTCACGTTCCAGACATCTAATTTTCTTCCGTCTTCTGGATTCATCTTCATCGTTGTTTCTGCGGGTACCCTATCTATTATTAATCTATATTTCTGATGCAATAATCACTCCTGGATTATCATTGTAAGCTGAGAACAAACATCCCCAAGCTCTACTTTTTGAACCTATCTTATCGCTGAAATATTTTATCAATTTCTGTTTGAGAATGAAGGGCAATTTTTGTTTCCCTTGCCGGATAACCTAGCAACACTTTAATTAAAGGATTACCCCTATTTCAACCCGTGTAATGACTTTCATAGTCCTGATATCTTTTTCCCCATTGTAATGACTATGTTATGTGTTTCCCTCTTGTTTCCCTCTTTTTTTTTTTTTTTTTTTTATTTAATTAAAAAATAATTAATCAATTAATCCAATCAATCAATTAACCAATTAAATCAATCAAAAAATCAAATCAATCAATCAATCAATTAATTAAACCAAATCAATCAATCAATCACTAATCAATCAATCAATGAATCGATTACCAATGAAATCAATCAATCAACTAATTAAACCAAATCAACAAATTTAACCAATCAACTAATCTGATCAATCAATAATCAACCCAACTCAATCAAACAAACAATCAATCAATTAACTAAATCAATCAATCCAACTAATCAATCAAATCAATCAATCAATCACTAATCAATCAATCAATCAATCGATCACCAATGAAATCAATCAATCAACTAATTAAAAAATGAAATCAATCAACTAATTCAATCAATAAATCAAATCAATCAATCAATCAACTAATTCAATCAATAAATCAATCAATCAATCACCAATCAAATCAATCAATGAATTAATCCAATCAATCAATCAATCAATCACCAATCAAATCAATCAATCAATTACCAATCAACCAATCAACTAATCGATCACCAATGAAATCAATCAATCAATCAATCAAAAAATGAAATCAATCAACTAATTCAATCAATAAATCAATCAATCAACTACTAATCAAATCAATCAATGAATTAATCCAATCAATCAATCAATCAATCACCAATCAAATCAATCAATCAATTACCAATCAACCAATCAATTAATTAATTAACTACATCAATCAACCAATTAACTAAATCAACTAATTCAATCCATCAATTCAATCAATATATCAATTTGTTTGTGAATTTTATTTTACCAAATTATTGATTGGTGGCAGTCTTACCACATCCGATCAGGAAAGGTAAAGGAAAGTAGTCAACTCCAGAGCAATTAAAAATAAAAGACCTGTACCAACTCACAACCCAATTACTTAATAAGTACCTAATTACTTTAATTTTACAGAATAATGTTAATGCTGGATTTCCAACACAACTCTAATCAATACAAGTCATTCACGGAAACTGTAATGTGCAATTATCAATTACTTAAATTCATCAGTCTGTTGCCAAGCTCTTGCGAAATGGTCACAACATGAAATATTCTATGTAAACACAATGTATCAATTATATCCTGTAAGGGAAAGTAGATTTGTGAATAATAACAGCACTGGCCTTGATTTGGACAGGGTTGCCGTCACTGGTGTCAGTTGATGTCAGCCCCTCCTCTTTCTCTCTCTCTCTCTGTCTCCTCCTTCTCGTCTCTCGTATGACATAAAGACAAAAGCACAAAGAAGAGTTTAGTGTATATATATTTTTTCCACATTCACGCTAAGAAATAAGCAAACAGCTTAATTCAGGAATATTATAAATAGCTCAATAACATTTTATTTTATTCATTTATTTTATTATTATTATTATTAATCCGTCAATATATCTGTCATTCACCAACTCAACCGATTATCAACCAAACAGTTTTACAGTCAAGCAATAGTTAATTCAAGAGAAGATTTCACTTGTGTGCAAAATTCCCCCTCCCGTTTTCTATTTTGTCTGCACTGAAAACGGACTCTCCCGTTCTCTCTCCAGTTCAGTGCAGGGGAGTGGCTAAACTCATGAATCCTACGCGTGCGCAGTTCAGTCACCAATGTGATTTCAGAGTGGTAGGAGCGGACAGAGCAGACTGTTGCTCCGTTCTCTCCTCCCATAGACAATAACACTTAAGACATTAACAGAGCTCACAAACTGAACACATAGAACATACAGAACACAGAACACAAACCCACTACCAAGCTTGTTATCTTTCACTTATCTGCAGATTTATAGTTATGCTGTTATCAATTACAAAACATCTCTATACACTCTTAAAAAGTCCTCCCTGTAGGCTCATGATTCGTTAGTAAACGTTCTCTTTTTATAGAGACTCATAAGATCTTTAAACTTATAGTCCTTCCAGGGGGCTCATAGTTTATATAGTTTAAGAATTACAAACGTTCTCACAAACAGAGACTCATAAGATTTTTAACCTTAACTTCGTTATAGGGGTTTTAACTTTTTACTCTAGGGGCTTAACTTTTGAAAACAAAGATACCTAACACATTTATTTACAAGAGACCAAAAAGCTCTTTTCAAAGCCTTAGTCGACACACATCTGGAAGTAATCAGAGACGCAGCCCCCCCCTTTTTTTTCGTCTCTCCGTTTCACACACACAGACAGACACAGAGAAATTGGCTGTCGTTCTCTCACACACACACACAGTTACATACAGGATCCATTAATACAGAGCAAGCTTGCTTATCGCCGTTCCTTTTGTCTTTTAAATTCTTTTGCTAAATTTCTGCTACCTTAAGTTGCCGACATTAAATGAGAGGTTACATTGGACATACAATCCGTCAACCATATTCCAAGAGGTAACATACAATTTAATATATGTCGTACAAACTCACTGTTCCCAGAACAGACCCGAGAGTCAATCTAACAACTCTCCTGGTTTTACGGCCATCATATGGATGCCTTGGTCTCACAAGGGCTTCCTTAAATTAACGGCGCCCTAAAAGTATACTGTTGACTCATATCAAGCGTTATCCTCTAAGCCTTTCATTGGACACTCCTTTCACTTTTATTCAAGGCAAAATATGTGTGTCCAAATCGGTGTGCCCTACAGACACTCCCCACTGTTTGCGTTGTTCTCAACGCAAACTAATTCAGAAAATTTAGAACGGAACTCCTACCACACAGCAAACACCAGCAAAACGCACGCATAAGTAATTTAACGGTACATCTCTAACGCACACACTCTCTGGACTCACAAAACGGCCAGCGCCCAATGTAAGGGATTAAACTCACCTTATTTTTGCCGGCTTCTTTGAGCGGTAGTCGTTTTGTAGCCCAGGAATGGAATGCAAAGAAGAGACGTAGCACGTCCCAAAGAAAACAATCTCGTCGCCATTAATGTAGTGCCTAAAAGAAACACCTTTGCTGGTCCATGCTTGTGATGATAAGAAGATCCGCCGACACTGTACTTTGATTATAAAGGTTTATTATAACAAAGAGTTTACAGCATCGAATTTTGACAAACACCTGCAGATGTCTGGAGATAGCAACAGCCAAATCAATAATTCGCTATTCCCCCTCTCTGTTCAAGACATGGCATTATATCGTACATGGCCAGAGCATGGCGTGATTCTAACATCCAATCCCTGGCCATTACATATCCTCTTTTCCAGGAATTTAGTAATGCTTTCCAGATGTTTCAGCAAAAAGAGCCACGTTTCCTATAACACACTTTTGTAAACGTCAGCACAATCCTAGACTCTTCAGATACTACAGCTATGAGGGTGTTTGTGTTTACGTGCGTCATTTTTTGGTGTAAAATATACATAAAGTGTCTAACTGTATGAGCTTGATTATAACGCCAGATGTGTGAGACATGCATATGGCATTATTTTGTTAATGTATTTTTTCTTTCTTTAAACCAGTTCTCACGGGTTGACCAGCATTAAAGCCCTGTATTCAAATCAAGACCTCTTGCCTCATGCCTGTCACTGGAGGAGCTACAGTGAGAACTCATCTGCTCTGCATGAGTAGACGAGGAAGACAGTACCAAAGAGCCGTGATCCATGGACAAGAAGGGACATCTCTACATCCAAGAGTGTGCATCTGCTCCTGACATTTACACAGCCGCAGCATCCACAGAAGAATCCAGGCGCCTTACCATGAATCCAGCTGATGCAAAGAAGCTTAAACTATTTCCCACAAGAGACTGACACATTTTTGCCTTCATATTCATATGGTATAGTTGTGTGTATGTTTAAGTGTTAACTAAGCTACAACCAAGAGACTGAATTTTGCATTTCATAGAACAACGTGATATTGATTTGTGTGAAGTAGATGTGAATATGTTCTAAAAATTTATATTAGTGGTAAAAATAGTATAAATGTGAATAGCTAATGGGAGCTGAATCACTTAGCTACAGGCCAAATTAGATTTAACCCAAATTTAAGTACACCAAGTAACAATGTCAGAGCCTAGTCTTACCTCTGGGAGAAAGCAGGTTAATGTAGGTGAAAGTATAGAGCAGCAGTGAATAGACATGCAACCACAGGCTACTAAAGGCACAAGAGCTAATGACCACACTTCCTCACAAGAACCACGAAGAAGCCAAAGAGACCGAAAGTTAACAGAAAAGGGCCAAGAACGGTACAATGAGCAAATAAGAAGATTTGCTCACCGTTTCACTGTGAGCTATGAGGAGTGGAAGGCTATTTCTAAAGACGCCAAGCAAGCTTTGAGTGGACAATGCTCAAACAACCTGCTACATGAACACATAAGCAAAATAAGTGCTGCCTCAGAGAATCTGAACATTGCTTATGATGAGTTAAGGCGCATAGACAACCCTGACCATGACAAACGTCGCAGAATTGACACCTGTGATGCAGTAACCAGGAAGATCATCCAAACTGCAAAAGATCGTTTGGAGACAGCAGATAACGGTGGAGGAGATGAACAACGAGGCAACAGGGCGACATCGTCTATATTCAAGTCTGTAGCCTCAGACAAGGTAAGTATCAAATCCCATGCTCAGACAAGATAAGTATCAAATCCCGTCCTCTCATGCTCAAAGCAGCTCCAGACATTCAAGTCGGATTTCTGTTAGCAGACAAGATGCCGCTGCTGAAGTTGCTGCCAATGAAGCTACTCTAGAAGTACTACTAGAACAAGAGTGTTGCATTGAGGAATTGGAAAGGCTTGAAGCTGAAGCTGGAGAGAGACAAAAGGTGCTAGATGCAAAGCGGAGACAACTGGAGCGACTAGAGACAGTTAAAAAGTTAAAGGCTGCTAAGGCACGTCAGCGAGTGTATGATCAGAGTGAGTGCTCAGATAAATAAATAAGCAGTCTACTCCATCAAAGTGTCTGTATGAAGGAAAAGGAAGAAGTTAAACATGAAAATAATCTGTTGCAGCACCATTCTTCACCACAAGACCGGGCACATTCAAAGCAGGATGACAGCACAGCAGCTCTTGTTAGAGCACTTGCAGAGTCCATCAGTGCAGGTCGTCTTCCTATACATGAACCAACAATATTCAATGGCGACCCACTCAGATTCAATGACTGGAAGGTTTCATTTCAGACACTCATTGATCGGAAAAACATTCCAGCCGAAGAAAATATATATTACTTGCGAAAGTATGTGGGTGGACCTGCTAAAAAGGCTATAGAGAGCTACTTCCTGCTTGGTTCAGAGTCAGCCTATCACGCAGCATGGAGGATTCTCGAGGAAAGATATGGAAATCCATTCCTCATAGCCAAAGCATTCAGAGCTAAGCTGGAGGCATGGCCCAAGATAAGCTCCAAAGGCAGTATCGAACTTCAAGAGTTTGCTGATTTTCTTCGGAGCTGTGAGGCTGCTATGACTCAGATCAGAGGCCTCGAAGTACTTAATGACTGCAATGAGAACCAGAAGTTACTTGCAAAGCTTCCAGACTGGCTGACCTCGAGATGGAACAGAAATGTCATAGAAGTGGAGGAAGAAAGTCACACATTCCCAAGCTTCCAGCAGTTTGTAAAGTTTCTCACACGTGAAGCTAAGATTGCTAATAACCCAATAACATCTCTCCATGCTCTGAAACCTGCTGAAGGTGAGCAGATCAAGGTTTTAAAGAGCAGAGCTCTCGGAGCAAAGGTACTAGCAACTAACTCAGATGAAAAAGCTTCCTCCACAAGCTGTGTTTTTTGTGTGAAGTCAGGTCACAGTCTACACAAGTGTTGGAAATGTATGAATAATACCATCTCTGAGCGAGTCAAGTTTGTTCAAGGGATGAAGTTGTGCTTTGGCTGTCTGAAGCCTGGCCATCGCTCAAAGGAGTGTGAAAATAGAAGGATCTGTGATACTTGTGAGAAAGGACATCCAACCTGCCTACACGATAATCGCAGCAAAGAAAGAGGAATGTCAACAAGGACTGATGGAGAAATGGAGAGTGACAACTCAAGAGAAGGAACGACAGATCGTTCACAAGAAAGGGTGACAAAACCACCACGCGAGGTAACATCTAACAGAGTTATCCAGAATGTTAAAGGCACCCATACATCCTCAGTCATTCCTGTGTGGTTGTCCACTACAAGTAAGCCAAATCATGAAGTTCTTGTGTACGCTCTTCTCGATACACAGAGTGACACGACCTTCATCCTTGAAGAGACAGCAAAGGTGCTTCACACTAAAAATGAACCAGTCCTGTTAAAGCTCTCCACAATGGCTTCAAGAAATACAGTGGTGCCTAGCAGAAGGCTGACTGATCTACAAATAAGAGGATTCTACTCCGATAAGATAATATTTTTATTTATTTTATTTTATTTCACCTTTATTTAACCAGGTAAACCAGTTGAGAACAAGTTCTCATTTACAACTGCGACCTGGCCAAGATAAAGCAAAGCAGTGCGATAAAAACAACAACACAGAGTTACATATGGGGTAAAACAAAACAAAGTCAAAAATACAACAGAAATACATATAATATACAGTGTGTGCAAATGTAGCAAGTTATGGAGGTAAGGCAATAAAATAGGCTATAGTGCAAAATACTTACAATTAGTATTAACACTGGAATGATAGATGTGCAAGAGATGATGTGCAAATAGAGATACTGGGGTACAAATGAGCAAAATAAATAACAATATAGGGATGAGGTAGTTGGGCGGGCTAATTTCAGATGGGCTGTGTACAGGTGCAGTGATCGGTAAGGTGCTCTGACAACTGATGCTTAAAGTTAGTGAGGGAGATAAGTGTCTCCAGCTTCAGAGATTTTTGCAATTTGTTCCAGTCATTGGCAGCAGAGAACTGGAAGGAATTGCGGCCAAAGGAGGTGTTGGCTTTGGGGATGACCAGTGAGATATACCCGCTGGAGCGCAGACTACGGGTGGGTGTTGCTATGGTGACCAATGAGCTAAGATAAGGCGGGGATTTGCCTAGCAGTGATTTATAGATGGCCTGGAGCCAGTGGGTTTGGCGACGAATATGTAGTGAGGACCAGCCAACAAGAGCGTACAGGTCACAGTGGTGGGTATTATATGGGGCTTTGGAGACAAAACGGATGGCACTGTGATAGACTACATCCAATTTGCTGAGTAGAGTGTTGGAGGCTATTTTGTAAATGACATCGCCGAAGTCAAGGATCGGTAGGATAGTCAGTTTTACGAGGGCATGTTTGGCAGCATGAGTGAAGGAGGCTTTGTGTCACGATTCAGACAGACGACCAGAGGACCACAATTGCGTCACACCAGAAAGTTTATTAAACTTAAGGGAAAAGGGAAGTAGGGAGTGAATGAAGGCTCCAGGGGTAACAGGGATCCCGTCCAATGCGCTGGGTCTGTGCCCCCCCCAGTGGCAGCGATGCGTCCTATGAAGCCGGTGGTGGGTGGTCCAGAAGTCCTGGGGGGAGACACAGACACAACAGGGCGGAATGAAACCAGGCAGCAGTACAGTTCAAGGGAATCCAAAATACGTAGTAGCAAGGCAGAAGGCTGGTCAGAGTTACCGGGATTGAAGAGTAGTCAGGAGTCGTAATGGCAGAAGCAGGTCTGGATCTCCTAAGGCAGAAGAGTATCCAATAAACAGGCAGGTCCGGGGTCACAAAACCAGGGTGAGCCAGAAGCGCGAGCAAACAGGTTCCGGGTGTGAGCTTTGCAGACGATCTGACACCGGAGAGCTGAAAGACAGGGCCTTAAATACTGGGAGAGGTTAGTGGGTAATGCAGCGCAGCTGGCAGAGTAATTAGAGCCGAGCAGAGCAGGGACAGGTGGAGCTAGTTAGGCTGAGTAGAGAGAGGGAGGTGAGCAGAGTGGAAGATAGTGGAAACCAATTAAGGTGGTAACCCGGTGGAGTGAGAGGGCTCATGACACTTTGTTGCGAAATAGGAAACCGATTCTAGATTTAACTTTGGATTGGAGATTCTTAATGTGAGTCTGGAAGGAGAGTTTACAGTCTAACCAGACACCTAGATATTTGTAGTTGTCCACATACTCTAGGTCAGACCTGTCGAGAGTAGTGATTCTAGTCGGGCTGGCGGGTGCAAGCAGCGTTCGGTTGAAGAGCATGCATTTAGTTTTACTAGTGTTTAAGAGCAGTTGGAGGCTACTGAAGGAGTGTTGTATGGAATTGAAGCTCGTTTGGAGGTTTGTTAACACAGTGTCCAATGAAGGGCCAGATGTATACAAAATGGTGTCGTCTGCGTAGAGGTGGATCTGAGAGTCACCAGCAGCAAGAGCGACGTCATTGATATACACAGAGAAAAGAGTCGGCCCAAGAATTGAACCCTGTGGCACCCCCATAGAGACTACCATAGGTCCAGACAACAGGCCCTCCGATTTGACACATTGAACTCTATCTGAGAAGTAGTTGGTGAACCAGGCGAGGCAGTCATTTGAGAAACCAAGGTTATTTAGTCTGCCAATAAGAATGCGGTGGTTGACAGAGTCGAAAGCCTTGGCCAGGTCAATGAAAACGGCTGCACAGTACTGTCTATTATCGATCGCGGTTATAATATCGTTTAGGACCTTGAACGTGGCTGAAGTGCACCCATGACCAGCTCGGAAACCGGATTGCATAGTGGAGAAGGTACGGTGGGATTCGAAATGGTCGGTGATCTGTTTGTTGACTTGGCTTTCAAAAACTTTTGAAAGGCAGGGCAGGATGGATATGGGTCTGTAACAGTTTGGATCTAGAGTGTCACCCCCTTTGAAGAGGGGGATGACCGCGGCAGCTTTCCAATCTCTGAGGATCTCAGACGTTACGAAAGAGAGGTTGAACAGGCTAGTAATAGGGGTTGCGACAATTTCGGCGGCTAGTTTTAGAAAGAAAGGGTCCAGATTGTCTAGCCCAGATGATTTGTAGGGGTCCAGATTTTGCAGCTCTTTTAGAACATCAGCTGTCTGGATTTGTGTGAAGGAGAAACGGGGGGCATGGGCAAGTTGCAGCGGAGGGTGCAGAGCTGGTGGCCGGGGTAGTGGTAGCCAGGTGGAAAGCATGGCCAGCCGTAGCAAAATGCTTGTTGAAATTCTCGATTATTGTAGATTTATCGGTGGTGATAGTGTTTCCTAGCCTCAGTGCAGTGGGCAGCTGGGAGGAAGTGTTCTTATTTTCCATGGACTTTACAGTGTCCCAAAACTTTTTGGAGTTAGTGCTACAGGATGCAAATTTCTGTTTGAAAAAGTTAGCCTTTGCTTTCCTAACTGCTTGTGTATATTGGTTCCTAACTTCCCTGAAAAGTTGCATATCGCGGGGGCTATTTGATGCTAATGCAGTACGCCACAGGATGTTTTTGTGCTGGTCAAGGGCAGTCAAGTCTGAGGAGAACCAGGGGCTATATCTGTTCTTAGTTCTATATTTTTTTAATGGGGCATGTCTATTTAAGATTGAGAGGAAATTACTTTTAAAGAACAACCAGGCATCCTCTACTGACGGAATGAGATCTATATCCATCCAGGACACCTGGGCCAGGTCAATTAGGAAGGCCTGCTCGCTGAAGTGTTTTTGGGAGCGTTTGACAGTGATGAGGGGTGGTCGTTTGACCGCGGACCCGTTACGGACGCAGGCAATAAGGCAGTGATCGCTGAGATCCTGGTTGAAGACAGCGGAGGTGTATTTAGAGGGTAACTTAGTCAGGATGATATCTATGAGGGTACCCATGTTTACGGATTTAGGGTTGTACCTGGTAGGTTCGTTGATAATTTGTGTGAGATTGAGGGCATCTAGTTTAGATTGTAGGATGGCCGGGGTGTTAAGCATATCCCAATTTAGGTCACCAAGCAGTACGAACTCTGAGGATAGATGGGGGGGCAATCAATTCACATATGGTGTCCAGGGCACAGCTGGGGGCTGAGGGGGGTCTGTAGCAAGCGGCAACAGTGAGAGATTTATTTCTGGAAAGGTGGATTTTTAGAAGTAGAAGCTCAAACTGTTTGGGCACAGACCTGGATAGTATGATGGAGCTCTGCAGGCTATCTCTACAGTAGATTGCAACTCCACCCCCTTTGGCAGTTCTATCTAGACGGAAAATGTTATAGTTTGGGATGGAAATTTCAGAATTTTTGGTGGCCTTCCTAAACCAGGATTCAGACACTGCTAGAACATCAGGGTTGGCGGAGTGTGCTAACGCAGTGAATAACTCAAACTTAGGAAGGAGGCTTCTGATATTTATGTGCAGAAAACCAATACTTTTACGGTTACAGAAGTCAACAAATGATAGTTCCTGGGGAGTAGGAGTGATACTGGGGGCTGCAGGGCCTGGGTTAGCCTCTACATCACCAGAGGAACAGAGGAGGACTAGAATAAGGATACGACTAAAGGCTTTAAGAACTGGTCTTCTAGTGCGTTGGGTACATAGAATAAAGGGGGCAGTTCTCCGGGCGTTGAAGAAAAGATTCAGGGCATTATGTACAGAAAAGGATATGGAAGGATATGAGTACAGTTCAGGTAACCCTAAGCGTTGGGTAACAATGAAAGAGATAGCGTCATTGGAGGCATCGATTGAGCCGGTCTTGGCGTGTATGGGGGGTGGAACAAAGGAACTATATGAGGTAGTTTGAGAGGGACTAGGGGTTCTACAGTGAAATTGTATAATAAGAACTAACCCAAACAGCAATAGGCAAGGCATAATTGACATGGGAGAGAGGCATAAAGCAGTCACAGGTGTTATTAGAGAGAGCTAAGACACAACTGGAAATAGCGATAACGTTTGGGCTAAGACTAAACAGAATAAACAGGACAGGGTACCGTGTAAAGGAACAGTCCAGCAGGCATCAGATGTGCAGCTGAGTGATCATAAGGTCCAGTGAACAGCAATATGTGAGTCCGAGAGCAGTTCAAATTGGTGCTTCAGCACAGCTAGCAGGGAGCACAGTTGTAGTTTGCGTGTGCTAGCGGGCCGGGGCTGGCAGATGGATCTTCGTGGTCGCCGTAACGGGAAGCCTGTTGAAACCACATCAGACTATTTCGTCGGCAAACCAGTCGTGTTGGATTGGCGGGGCTCAGTGTCAACACTAGGAGGTCCCGTCCGGTTGACAGAGAGGTAGATAGCCAGGAGAATGGGCCTGAGGCTAGCTCAAGGCTAACTGGTGCTTGCTATAGGGCAATGGTAATCAGCCAACAACAGGTTGCAGCTAGCTAGCTGGTTGTGATGATCCGGCGCTAGGGTCCAGTGATTCCGGCAGAAAGTCCAATAAGCTCTGGGTCGATAGCACGCTGGGTCGATAGCACGCTGTGCAGACTGGCCGACGAATTGTCCAGGCTAGAGCTAGAGCTGGCTGGTGGATAGTGTAGGCCACGGACAGTGGTGAAGACGCTAACGGTAACTAATAGCAGGTAGCCAATTCAGATTGCGGCTACACACGTTTCAGCTTAAGGTTCTTGATGAAAGTTATAAAGAAATAATAGAATCCTTTCCACATTGGGTGAGGCGGGTTGCAGGAAAGTATATTTAGTTAAAGAATGAAAGTAAAAATTGAGAAATATATACAAAATAGACAAAAAAAACAAGAAACGGGATATTTACACAGGACGATGAAATAAAAGCGACCGCACTGCTACGCCATCTTGGAACACAATCTACCTGCCAGTAACTTACTCAAGAGAATTCATCCCTGCAAACAGAGATCATATTCCCACACCAGAGACTGCCAAGGCATGGTCTCATCTTGAGAACATTGCAGATGAAATTGCTCCTCTGCAGAGCTGTGACATCGGCCTACTAATTGGCTACAACTGTCCTCAAGCTCTTGTACCAAGACAAGTGGTTGCTGGTGGAAGAAAATGAGCCCTTTGTTCAGAGAACAGACTTGGGTTGGAGTGTAGTGGGCTATGGCAACCCATGTCTTGACTTTGGAGATGCCTTTGGAATAAGCCATCAAGTCATTGTGAAGCAAGTGACATCAGTTCTTCCAAATCTCCCAAACGAAGTGCACTATGTCTGTAGAACACAGATCAAAGAAGTAGTCCTTCCAACAGACGTCATCAAGGTGTTGGAATCTGATTTTGTAGAAAGGGCTTCAGAAGATGAACACCTTTCTCAAGAGGATCTCCAGTTCATGTCAATTATGGAGAGTGGCATCAGACTCAAGGATGATGGGCACTATGAAATGCCACTTCCCTTCAAGAAAGGAAGACCAAACTTACCAGATAACAAGGTATGTGGCATCCACCGTCTCAGATGTCTGGAGAAGAAGTTAAAGGGAAATGAGCAGTACTGCAGAGACTATAAGACCTTTATGGATGAGACAATAGCTTGTGGAGACGCTTGAGCTTGTCCCTGAAGAGGATATTAGCAAGACCCCAGCGTGGTACATCCCCCCACCATGGGGTGTATCATCCCCAAAAGCCCGGTAAGATCCGTGTCGTTTTTGACTGCTCTGTAAGGTTTCAAGGGACAGCCTTGAATGACCATCTCCTGACTGGCCCAGAGTTAACAAACACCTTGGTGGGAGTTTTGTGTCGGTTCAGAAAGGGTCGTGTGGCAGTTATGTGTGACATAGAACGTATGTTCCACCAGTTCCATGTTAAGCCAGAGGACCAAGATTACCTCAGATTCTTGTGGTGGAAGGATGGAGATCTTAAAGCCCAGCCCTCCATCTATCGAATGAAGGTCCACTTGTTCGGTGCAGCTTCATCACCTGGATGTGCTAACTATGGCCTGAAGCACCTTGCCGCTCAAGGACAAGGACGCTTTAGAGAAGAAACCATCAGGTTCATCCAGAAGAACTTCTACGTCGATGATGGATTGGCAAGTGTAGAATCTGAAAACCAAGCAATCCAACTAGTGAAGGAAGCAAGAGAGCTTTGTCGCACAGGCAAACTTTGATTGCACAAGTTCATCTCCAACAGCAAAGCAGTCTTAGCCATAATTCCTGAGGAAGAGTGTGCTAAAGCCATCAAGGACCTGACCATGATGTTGGGAGAACCACACATGGAAAGAGCACTAGGAGTACAGTGGTGTGTGACTTCTGATGAGCTGCAGTTCAGCGTGGTTGTCAAAGAAAATCCACTTACCCGCAGAGGGGTCTTGTCCACAGTTGCCTCGGTGTACGACCCACTTGGATTTGTGGCACCCGTCATCCTGGTAGGAAAGCAGATCCTGCAGCAGATGTGTCGTGACAAGCTCAGTTGGGATGATCCTTTGCCTGATGACCTTCGACCCCTGTGGGAGTCTTGGTTGCAAGATCTAAAAAACTTGGCTGGTGTGAGAATCCAAAGATACTATCCAGACAGGTCCAGACCTTCTTTGGCAAAAAGAGCTACCAACTGGAGTTGTCATGGTGGGAGAGATCGAGAGCAGTGACCCAGAGGTCAAGAAAGCTCAGGTTCATGACACTCAGGCAGAAGAAGCAAAAACAATTTTAGATCGTCTACACAAGTTCTCAGACTGGGCAAGAATGGTGAAGGCTGTTGCCAGACTCAAGCGCCGTGCTAAGGAAATCAAAGGTCTCAAGCCAAAGTCCTGTGAGGCCTCGAACTTGGAGGAAAGGAAAGAGGCGGAGCTGACCATAATCAAGATGGTCCAGGAAGCAACTCTCTCTCAAGAAATTCAACGCCTTAGACATCATAAGGAGACAAAGGTCAAAGACAAAGCCAACCAGTTGCACAAACTATGTCCGTTCCTGGATGATCAAGGTGTAATCAGAGTAGGAGGCCGCTTAGCTAATGCTGCCCTACATCCACATGTGAGGCATCCAGCAGTACTTCCTAGAGACAGTCATGTTTCTGCATTGCTCGTCAAGCACTATCATGAGAGAGTGTACCAAAGATCGCAGAAATGCAAAGGTCGGTGACATTGTTCTGTTACAAGATGCTGCCACACCACAAAACCAATGGAAGCTAGCAAGAGTCATCGAGGTGTATCGTGGAAGTGATGAAAGAGTGAGGAGACTCAAGTTACTCATCAGTGACTCCTCCCTGGATGGAAGAGGAAAGCGTACAGCCAAACCTGTTTACCTGGAGAGACCCATTCAGAAAACAGTTACATTGCTAGAAGCAGACTGATGGTTCTATCATACACTCACACACAGTTTATTAGCTGTTTATTAGGACAGAGTTTCATTTAATTTATTCATGCAGTAGGTTTGTCTCCAAGTTTTAAGAAATCACTTGTGATTTTGTGGGAGTGTAACTGCCTCTGTCGCCAGTTTATTTCATGTATTAGCACTTTAGTTTATTTCATGTATTTGCACTTTTTATTATTTAATTTCTTCTGAATTGTACGTTTACAGCAAGACGGAACGAATTATTGGTTCCGCCCGAGTGTTGTCACCCGAGCGCCTTTAGCGACGCACCGAGAAAGCTTTACCGCAAAAAAGCGATTTATTTTTCCACTGTTATCGTGTTTAAGTGCATACTTACAAAGAAAGTATACAGAAGAAGATAAATGACATTTAAAAGGATGTTTAGCACCTCTGTGTGATAAGCAGCAATGAGGTTTGTTGACTATTTATTTTGCTATGAGGGTGTTTGTGTTTACGTGCGTCATTTTTTGGTGTAAAATATACATAAAGTGTCTAGCTGTATGAGCTTGATTATAACGCCAGATGTGTGAGACATGCATATGGCATTATTTTGTTAATGTATTTTTTCTTTCTTTAAACCAGTTCTCACGGGTTGACCAGCATTAAAGCCCTGTATTCAAATCAAGACCTCTTGCCTCATGCCTGTCACTGGAGGAGCTACAATATTTATGCACAACAGTGTTCTATCCAAGCTGGGAGAGACACAACAAAATGTGGAATAAGTCAAGGGGTATGGATCCATTCTGAAGGCACAGTAGCTATAGATAGTACACTGAATAATGAAACAATCCCTAGTAAGCTAATGTTTCGAGGGCGTGCTGACAGTATTATTTGGCATTAATAGACTGGTTTTAAGCACAACAGCGTTCTATCCAAGCTGGGAGAGAGCACGAGGAGGGATCATGTCATGCAGGTTCAGGTAGCAGCTACAGGACAGTTGTATATTATTTTAAAAAATCAATTGGTAGCTGATTAGTATGCATGGACAATTTATTAAAAAATCTGCAATGTTTGAATGTCCAGCTTTAATTACTGAACAAGTAATGACATTACTGCAACCAGCCAGCAGTCTAAAGAAATTGCAGCATTATGACACCGTGTATAGATTTCGTGAAACATTAAGCCCCGTGTAGTTCAGTTGGTAGAGCATGGCGTTTGCAACGCCAGGGTTGTGGGTTCGATTCCCACGGGGGCCAGTATATATTTTAAAAAATGCACTCAGTAACTGTAAGTCGCTCTGGATAAGAGCGTCTGCTAAATTACTAAAATGTAAACATGGTAAAATGACGACCAAATAGAGGCCTACCAATACACCTTTATCCATTAGCTAAAGCAAACCTTTACATTCTCTTGCACCACAGGAACACTATCATCGATTAATTAGGCATGCAGCCGCATAGACATGTCGCTATTTCAGCACGATGTACAGCGATCGGTTTGTGAGTGGATATCTGGCTGAAACATTTGATTTTATTTTAATATTAGGGAGAAGCCCAAAGTCCAACCTTGCGGGGTCCAGAGAAACTGCGTTAACTTTAGAAAATGAGCTACTAAAAGCAGAAGGCTTCCTACGACTGGAGTATTATTTGAATGTTCGCCGAATCCCAACGTTTCAGTTGAACGGAAGTGAAGGCGGAGCCTGGCTCTTTTCTCTTGTGACTTTCCGCTCCGTGCAGAGTAGAACACCAGACAACATGATTGAACAAAGGAGGAATGTTAAAATGATATCGGACTGTAACTTTTGAAAATGAGCTAAGCAGACTACTGCTGTATTATTATTTTGTATGTTGGCGGAAGTCCTTTTTTTCATTTGAACGGAAGTGAAAGTGGAGTCACATGTTCTCTATTCTCCATTTTGTCTTGTGACTTAAGGCAGAGAGTCGCATGTTGAAATATAACGTCTCGGTCCTCTACCTCCCTGATCTAAAAGGTCCGTAGACTAGAGATAAACATCTAGTTAACTTCGCCTGAACTCTGCAATCGACCATAAACACACGTTTCTACAATGAATCAAGTGAGTTTAGATTAATTTAATCATTTTTATAACGGGTCTTTGTGGCCTACTTTCTGCTTTTACACTGCGCGCATTTAATGGTCCTTGACTTTTGGAAAATCATTTGTGTAGTTTAGCTGGTTACTCGTAGCCAGGTTCGGCGGCAGGATGAACTCGGCAAGGGGGCATCAGAAATGACTAAGGGGGCACAACTATTTTCGCTTGCTGATAACACAGGATGGATAATAATCGATAGTACAATTGAACTCAATGTATTTGCAGCCACGCACGGCTGTCTTGCAGCAAGAATACAGGCTACTGCACCACTTTACAAACATGGACAATTCATGGTCCTCTGTAGCTCAGCTGGTAGAGCACGGCGCTTGTAACGCCAAGGTAGTGGGTTCGATCCCCGGGACCACCCATACACAAAAAAAAAATGTATGCACGCAAGACTGTAAGTCGCTTTGGATAAAAGCGTCTGCTAAATGGCATAAAAAATAAAAAATAAAAAAAAAATAGCAAGTTATGACAACGCTACACAGCTACATGCACAATACCCAACAATCCAATGCAAAACAGTTGCTAATTACCGTAATAACACTTCCTCATGCCAATACAATGCATTTCCAATCGCGGAAAGCAAACAATAATGTACAATGCACTACCAACGACTTATCGGTACAATGCAGCTTGGACGCAGCTACCAAGCTGTCTTCCCACAAGAGTGCCATACTACGCTGCGTGTGATAACAGATAAATTAGTATTCCATAGCTACGAGTTGTTTATTTAACTTTTTTTTTAGTCATTTAGTAGATGCTGTTATCCAGAACGACAATGCTGCCGTTGTGCCCCGTCAAAGCCACTTTGTAATATCCATCATACTATCAGCTACCTACCTAACTGTTAACATTAGCTAAATTCCATCCAGATGCGCCTGAATGTTTTTTTCTTCTTCGTAGTACGTAACTTTGAAAGTAAACCTAAACCGTCACATTTTTCAACCAGTAAAATGTGAATGACGTTTTGATGTCTTCACTATTATTCTACAATGTAAAACATTTTCAAAATAAAGAAAAACCCTTGAATGAGTAGGTGAGTCCAAACTTGATAAAGAAATGTGTGAGTAAGATATGACTAAAATGTCACACCCTCAGTTAAACTAATAATAGTACTAAAATGTAATACTCCTCCAATTTAGCCATGTGCAGAGTCAATGTCACGTGTGCCTCGTCAAGCCAAAAGCTATTGTAAACGATGGATTCGGAAAGTATTCAGACCCCTTGACTTTTTCCAGATTTTGTTACAATCAGGGGAGAAGGGCCTTGGTCAGGGAGGTGACCAATAACCCGATGGTCACTCTGATAGAGCTCCACAGTTCCTCTGTGGAGGTGGGAAAACCTTCCAGAAGGACAACCATCTCTGCAGCACTCCACCAATCAGGCCTTTATGGTAGAGTGGCCAGGCGGAAACCACTCCTCAGTAAAGGGCACGACAGTCCGCTTGGACTTTGCCAAAAGGCATATAAAGGACTCTGACCGTGAGAAACAAGACTCTCTGGTCTAATGAAACCAAGATTGAACTCTTTGGCCTGAATGCCAAGCGTCACATCTGGAGGAAACCTGGCACCATCCCTACGGTGAAGCATAGTGGTGGCAGCATCATGCTGTGGGGATGTTTTTCAGCGGCAGGGACTGGGAGATCGAGGGAAAGATGAACAGAGCAAAGTCCAGAGAGATCCTTGATGAAACCGGCTCCAGAGCGCTCAGGACCTCCGACTGGGGCGAAGGTTCACCTTCCAACAGGACAACGACCCTAAGCACACAGCCAAGACAACGCAGGAGTGGCTTCGGGACAAGTCTCTGAATGTTCTTGAGTGGCCCAGCCAGAGCCCAGACTTGAACCCGATCTAATATCTCTGGAGAAACCTGACAATAGCTGTGCAGGAACACGCCCCATCCAACCTGATAGACCTTGAGAAACTCCCCAAATACAGGTGTGCCAAGCTCCCTCCCCTACCCTGGACGACGCTGGGCCAATTGTGCGCCGCCCCATGGGTCTCACGGTCGCGGCCAGGTTCGACAGAGCCTGGATTCGAACCAGGATCTCTAGTTGCACAGCTAGCACTGCAATGCAGTGCCTTAGACCACTGCGCCACTCGGAAAATGTTTACAATTTTAATATATTTAAATCACATATTGTAACGTAACAAAATGTGAAAAAGATTCAAGGGAGTGCAGACGTTCTAAAGGCAATGTATTATATTAGGTTATGATTTCAAAATAGTCTCTGATGCATATCCTGTAGATCAGATCAAATATCCTGTAGATCACATCAAGGAACGCTGTCTATACTTCCATCTCTTTGGTTATTTGCTGATTCCATCGCCAGCAATGCCCAAAAATATTCTTGGAATTCTCACATTGAAACGTAATTGGTGTCTAAAATAAAAATAAGCTAAATCAATTTGCCCTTTTTCCCGATAGGGAATGTCCTATTGGTCTGAAGTGCAAGATATTGGTTTCTCCCGTGGGAGCCCGGGGTTCATATTGTGCGTGTTACATACAGTTACAATATTTGAGCGCTGCAAATCTGCGTAGCAAGCAAACAGACAATGTGTATTATTTTTAACATGCTGTGAAAGTGGTACTCTCTTTTAGGAATGGGTAATCGTTTACAAGTTGCAAACTATATCATAAACCCATTGTTGAAAACCACATTTTTCATTTTCTCTGGTTTGGTAACTCTTGTTGTTCAACGGACCGGAATGAAGAAGCAGAGTTTGGAAAAAATGTATTTGGTGTCCATTAAGTCTTAAACAGCAAGGGGGCATTGTTTCCACTCCGTTGTGGCCGTCCCCATTTAAATGCAAGACCTCATCATACCATTGTTGTGTTGTTTTACCCTCAGTGTACTAACATGAGAACTCCACTACCCTCTTTTTGGGATTTACAGGAAACACCTATCCCACCCCCCTCCTCCCTCCAACCCTCCTCCCCCCTCCCCCTCTTGGGGTCCCCAGGTCGTGCCTCTCCTGGTAACTTACTGCTGGGTCTGAAGAGGGTGTCTGTGCTGCTGGTCGACTGCAGGAAAACACCGGGACTGAGTGGGTTTATACTCTTACATACATTTATTTTGGGACACTCCCTAGATGTCCTTAATTACCATTAAATACAACTAACTGTCTGTCTTTGTTTCACAGGGGACAGCCCTAACCGTCGCTCTCTCAGTACAAGGGGCTTATCATCTGGGGAAGCTAACCGACATCATGATACTGACGAGGTAGAGAAGAGTCTCTCCAGATCAGAACACCTCAAGAAACACCAGCAGAGACTTACAGGGAAGAAACCTCACCGCTGCTTTGACTGTGGAAAGAGTTTCACCTCTTCAGCAAATCTTAAAACACACAAGAGAATACACACAGGAGAGAAGCCTTACCACTGCTCAGACTGTGGAAAGAGCTTAACCACTTCAAACGGACTTCTAGTACACCAGAGAACACACACAGGAGAGAAGCCTTTTGGTTGTGATCAGTGTGGGAAGAGATTCACTCAGTCAGGAAGCCTGGCTTTACACAAGAGAATACACACAGGAGAGAAGCCTTACCACTGCTCAGACTGTGGAATGAACTTAACCACTTCAAACGGACTTCTAGTACACCAGAGAGTACACACAGGAGAGAAGCCTTTTGGTTGTCATCAGTGTGGGAAGAGATTCACTCAGTCAGGAAGCCTGGTTGAACACAAGAGAATACACACAGGAGAGAAGCCTTACCACTGCTCAGACTGTGGAATGAACTTAACCACTTCAAACGGACTTCTAGTACACCAGAGAACACACACAGGAGAGAAGCCTTTTGGTTGTGATCAGTGTGGGAAGAGATTCACTCGGTCAGGACACCTGGCTGGACACAAGAGAACACACACAGGAGAGACACCTTATAGCTGTGATCAGTGTGGGAAGAGATTCACTCATTCAGGAAACCTGGCTTTACACAAGAGAATCCACACAGGAGAGAAGCCTTACAGCTGTGATCATTGTGGGAAGAGATTCACTCAGTCAGGAAGCCTGGTTGAACACAAGAGAATACACACAGGAGAGAAGCCTTACCACTGCTCAGACTGTGGAATGAGCTTAACCACTTCAAAAGGACTTCTACAACACAAGAGAACACACACAGGAGAGAAACCTTATAGCTGTGATCAATGTGGGAAGATTTTCACTCAGTCAGGGCACTTGGCTAGACACAAGAGAAAACACCACACTGTTGGGTAACCTTTCCACTTTTGTTAGCTCAGTCCAGTTAATGGTAGACTAGTGTACACACACCGGAGAGAAGCCCTACAGGGTGAGTTTTGCCACCTCAAGCGTTCTTAATGTGGCCTTCCTTAGTGTAATTTGATGTACTGTCAACAAGGGGTCCACCCTCTGAAAACTAACTATCCATTATTTCCAGATTTCTATTAATTGCAATGTGAGTGAAATAGTCTGTGTTTGAATGGTGTGGGCGTACGTACCCCAACAACATAATGGTGTGGGTGTTTCCCAACAACAGGATTGGTCAGCTCAGAGAAAGCAGGGCGGTAGCTCCTCCCCATCTCTCTGCAAGTCTATCGTTAGGGTTAAGGCAAGGGTCCGTTTAACATGTTGACTAGTTGGGATGTGGTCAGAAAAGTCCCTTAAGTCGCTGCCGTCCCACAGTCTGTTGACAGATGCTATGATACCAGTTAAGTCTGTTCACCAGAGATTACAGAAATGTTGGCAGGTAGATTTCTTTGGTTTGCTTAGCGAGCAAGCTAGAGGGATCTGAAGACTGATAACAATGTCTGAGGACAATTCACCATCACCATGATCAACCCTGTCTACCATCCATCTCACCATCACCATGATCAACCCTGTCTACCATCCAACTCACCATGATCAACCCTGTCTACCATCCAACTCACCATCACCATGATCAACCCCGTCTACCATCCAGCTCACCTTATTTTGAAATGACATGATATTGTTTGGCAGAATGAACACAATGTAGTGAATATTTTCCCAAACTGCGTTACCCACTCCCGTCAGCAGATGACGATGTGAGTCTTTCAAGAGCTGTTTCCTCCAGTGGACAGGACGCTTTTTCAACACGGACTCATCAGCCGCCTCGGTAGCTTGCTAGCAAGCAAACAAACCACAAAGTTTGCTGCTTTATTGTTTTTAGATATTTTTCTCAGATGTTACTATGGTATACTGAAGTATAATTACAAGCATTCCATAAGTGTCAAAGGCTTTTATTGACAATTACATTAAGTTTATGCAATGAGTTAATATTTGCAGTGTTGACACTTCTATTTCAAGACCTCTGCAATGGCATGCTGTCAACTAACTTCTGGGCCACATCCTGACTGATGGCAGCCCATTCTTGCCTAATCAATGCTTGGTGTTTGTCAGAATTGGTGGGTTTTTGTTTGTCCACCCGCCTCTTGAGGATTGACCACAAGTTCTCAATGGGATTAAGGTCTGGGGAGTTTCCTGGCCCATGGACCCAACATTTCGATGTTTTGTTCCCCGAGCCACTTAGTTATCACTTTTGCCTTATGGCAAGGTGCTCCATCATGCTGGAAAAGGCATTGTTCGTCACCTAACTGTTCTTGGATGGTTGGGAGAAGTTGCTCTCTGAGGATGTGTTGTTACCATTCTTTATTCATGACTGTGTTCTTAGGCAAAATTGTGAGTGAGCCCACTCCCTTGGCTGAGAAGAAACCCCACACATGAATGGTCTCAGGATGCTTTACTGTTGGCATGACACAGGACTGATGGTAGCGCTCACCTTGTCTTCTCCGGACAAGCTTTTTTCCGGATGCCCCAAACAATCGGAAATGGGATTCATCAGAGAAAATGACTTTACCCCAGTCCTCAGCAGTTCAATCCCTGTACCTTTTGCAGAATATCAGTCTGTTCCTGAGCATGCTCTGCACTGGTGGTGCCCTGATCCCGCAGCTGAATCAACTTTAGGAGACGGTCCTGGCGCTTGATGGATTTTCTTGGCTGCCCTGAAGCCTATTTCACAACAATTGAACCTCTTTCCTTGAAGTTCTTGATGATCCGATAAATGGTTGATTTAGGTGCAGTCTTACTAGCAGCAATATCCTTGCCTGTGAAGCCATTTTTGTGCAAATCAATGATGACGGCACGTGTTCCCTTGCAGGTAACCATGGTTAGCAGAGGAAGAACAATGATTTCAAGCACCACCCTCCTTTTTAAAGCTTTCAGTCTGTTATTCTAACTCAATCAGCATGACAGGGTGATCTCCAGCCTTGTCCCCCTCAACACACTCACTTGTGTTAACGAGAGAATCACTGGCATGATGTCAGCTGGTCCTTTTGTGGCAGAGCTGAAATGCAGTGGAAATGTTTTTGGGGGATTAAGTTCATTTTCATGTTAAAATGCAATTAATTGCAATTCATCTGATCACTCTTCATAACAGTCTGGAGTATATGCAAATTTCCATCATTACTGAGGCAGCAGACTTTGAACATTTATATTTGTGTCATTCTCAAAACTTTTGACCACGACTGTATATTAACAGCAGGGTTTTAAACACAGTCTGTGTGCTTACTAGTTATTACATGTCATATACAGTTGAAGTCGGAAGATTACGTACACTTAGGTTGGAGTCATTGAAACTCGTTTTTCAACCACTCCACAAATTTCTTGTTAACAAACTATAGTTTTGGCAAGTCGGTTAGGACATCTACTTTGTGCATGACAACAATTCTTTACAAACAGATTATTTCACTTATAATTCACTATATCACAATTCCAGTGGGTCAGAAGTTTACATACACTTAGTTGACTGTGCCTTTAAACAGCTTGGAAAATTCCAGAAAATGATGTCATGGCTTTAGAAGCTTCTGAAAGGCTAATGTACATAATTTGAGTCAATTGGAGGTGTACCTGTGGATGTATTTCCAGGCCTACCTTCAAACTCAGTGCCTCTTTGCTTGACATCATGAGAAAATGAAAAGAAATCAGCCAAGACCTCAGAAAAAACATTGTAGACCTCCACAAGTCTGGTTCATCCTTAGGAGCTATTTGCAAACACCTGAAGGTACCACGTTCATCTGTACAAACAATAGTATGCAAGTATAAACACCATGGGACCACGCAGCCGTCATACCGCTGAGGAATGATACGCGTTCTGTCTCCTAGAGATGAACGTACTTTGGTGTGAAAAGTGCAAATCAATCCCAGAACAACAGCAAAGGACCTTGTTAAAGATGCTGGAATTAACAGGTACAAAAGTATCTATATCCACAGTAAAAGCGAGTCCTATATCAACATAACCTGAAAGGCCGCTCAGCAAGGAAGAGGCCATTGCTGCAAAACCGGCATAAAAAAGCCAGACTACGGTTTGCAACTGCACATAGGGACAAAGATTGTACTTTTTGGAGGGGGTGGGGGTCGCTTGCAAGCTGAAGAACACCATCCCAACCGTGAAGCACGGGGGTGGCAGCATCATGCTGTGGGGGTGATTTGCTGCAGGAGGGACTGGTGCACTTCACAAAATAGATGGCATCATGAGGAAGGAACATTATGTGGATATATTGAAGCAACATCTCAAGACATCAGTCAGGAAGTTAAAGCTTGGTTGCAAATAGGTCTTCCAAATGGACAATGACCCCAAGCATACTTCCAAAGTTGTGGCAAAATGGCTTAAGTACATCAAAGTCAAGGTATTTGAATGGCCATCACAAAGCCCTGACCTCAATCCTATAGAACATTTGTGGGCAGAACTGAAAACGCATGTTCGAGCAAGGAGGCCTACAAACCTGACTCAGTTACACCAGCTCTGTCAGGAGGAATGGGCCAAAATTCACCCATCTTATTGTGGGAAGCTTGTGGAAGTCTACCCGGAATGTTTGACCAAAGTTAAACAATTTAAAGGCAATGCTAGCAAATACTAATTGAGTGTATGTAAACTTCTGACCCACTGGGAATGTGATGAAAGAAATAAAAGCTGAAATAAATCATTCTCTCTACTATTATTCTGACATTTCACATTCTTAAAATAAAGTGGTGATCCTAACTGACCTTAGACAGGGAATTTTTACTAGGATTAAATGTCAGGAATTGTGAAAAACTGAGTTTAAATGCATTTGGCTAAGGTGTATGTAAACTTCCGACTTCAACTGTATATGTTGTCAGTCAGCTAGCTTGTTAAGATAGCATTAGCGTAGTGCTAGGCTAGTTTTAAACACAACAAACATACAAACCAAAACATTGGCGCTATTTAGACCATTTTGTGTATATTAACAGCAGGGTTATAAACACACAGTCTGTGTGCTTACTAGTCATATATATATCTTGTTATTCAGCTTTTTAAGATAATTAGCATTAGCGTAGTGCTAGGCTAACTAGCTAGCCAACTAACGTCCACAACCAGGAGCTCAATAAGCTACTCGCCCCGTACAAAAGAAGAGGTCTGCTGGTTGGAGAAAAAAGCTCTGGGGCTGAACATTGTCGTGAAAGAGGAAGAGGAGGATATCACAGTGAAAGGGGAGGAGGGGGAGATGACTGTCACAGTGAAAGGGGAGGAGGGGGAGATGACTGTCACAGTGAAAGGAGAGGAGGGGGAGATGACTGTCACAGTGAAAGGAGAGGAGGGGGAGATGACTGTCACAGTGAAAGGAGAGGAGGGGGGAGATGACTGTCACAGTGAAAGGGGAGGAGGGGGAGATGACTGTCACAGTGAAAGGAGAGGAGGGGGAGATGACTGTCACAGTGAAAGGGGAGGAGGGGGAGATGACTGTCACAGTGAAAGGAGAGGAGGGGGAGATGACTGTCACAGTGAAAGGAGAGGAGGGGGAGATGACTGTCACAGTGAAAGGAGAGGAGGGGGAGATGACTGTCACAGTGAAAGGGGAGGAGGGGGAGATGACTGTCACAGTGAAAGGGGAGGAGGAGGATGGATATCTGATTAACAGCAGTGAGTTTTGTCTTGGGGAGAGTCAGAAAGCTCTGATTAGAGAAAAGGCCTGCAGTGTCACTGGCCTTTTTGGCCTTTTTAACTATCCCAAAGCCTAGGACCAAGAGCCATGGAGAGGCAGCCTTTAGTTACTATGCCTCCCAGCCTCTGGAATAGCCAAAGAACCCGAGGGGGAACGAAACTGTGGCATTTTAAAAAAGAGATCTTAAAACACACCTTTTTAGTGGTGCTTTTCCTCAGGGTGCTTTTTAGTCGTGCATTTTTTATTGTAATTCTTTAGTTTTTTTTATCCTCTTATATTTGTGTAGTAAATATTTAGTTTTATTTTAATTGTTTTTATTAGTTTTTTTCCTGTGAAGCACATTGTGTTCCATTCCATGTCTGAAATGTGCTGTATAAATAAAGCTTGATTTGATTCTCTATGGTGTTATTAGAGCCCTAATATTGAGTTAGGCCTATAAGGTAAGATAGACTGATATGATTGAAATCTCTATGGTGTTATTGAATTTAAACAACAAGGCACTCAACCCCGTGGATTATTGTACAACTAATAGCTGTTCTCTAACATGACGAATAACACACAACTAACGTTGCCGGAGAGATTCAACCACAAAGACCAGGGAAGTTTTCCAATGCCTCGCAAAGAAGGGCACCTATGGGTAGACGACATTGAATATTCCTTCATTCATTACACTTTGGATGGTGTATCAATATAGCCAGCCTCTACAAATATAGAGACATCCTTCCTAACTCAGTTGCCGGAGAGGAAGGAAACCCCCAGGGATTTCACCATGAGGCTAATGCTGACTTTTAAACAGTTACAGAGTTTAATGGCTGTGATAGGAGAAAACTGAGAATGTATCAACAACATTGTAGTTACTCCACAATACTACCTAACCTAAATGACAGAGTGAAAAGAAGGAAGCCTGTACATAATAAAAATATTCCAAAACATGCATCCTGTTTGCAACAAGGAACTAAAGTAATAATGCAAAAAAATGTGGCAAAGCAATTAACTTTTTGTCCTGAATACAAAGTGTTATGTTAGGGGCAAATCCAATCGAACACATTACTGACTACCACTTTTCAAATGTTCAAGCTTAGTGGTGGCTGCATCATGTTATGGGTATGTTGTAATCATTAAGGACTGGGGAGTTTTTCAGGATAAAAATAAATGGAATGATGCTAAGCACAGGCAAGATCCTAGAGGAAAACCTGGTTCAGTCTGCTTCCACCAGACACTGGGAGATGCATTCACCTTTCAGCAGGACAATAACCTAAAACACAAGGCCAAATCTACGCTGGAGTTGCTTACCAAGAAGATAATGAATGTTCCTGAGTGGCCAAGTTACAATTTTGACTTAAATCTACTTGAAAATCTATGGCAAGACCTGAAAATGGTTGTCTAGCAGTGGAGGCTCCTCTGAGTAGGAAAGGGATGAGAACCATCCTCCTCAGTGAATTTCATAAAAATGGTAAAACATTGAAAAAGTCATCCTTTATAGATAAAACTATACTAAATATATTCACCTGTCACCAAATAATTGACTAAAACACACTGTTTTGCAATGAAGGTCTACAGTATCCTCAACAGCACTCTGTACGATAGCACAACTCCCATCAAGCTAGCTGGCTAGTTTAGTTACTCAAACACGCTGCTCCAACAGAGTGATGCAATGTTAGCTAGCTGGCTAGTTTAGTTACTCAAACACCCGGCTCAAACAGAGGGATGCTATGTTAGCTAGCTGGCTAGTTTAGTTACTCAAACACCCTGCTCAAACAGAGGGATGCTATGTTAGCTAGCTGGCTAGTTTAGTTACTCAAACACCCGGCTCCAACAGAGGGATGCTATGTTAGCTAGCTGGCTAGTTTAGTTACTCAAACACCCTGCTCCAACAGAGTGATGCAATGTTAGCTAGCTGGCTAGTTTATTTACTCAAACACCCGGCTCAAACATATAAACATATCTGAATTTGACCATTAGAAACTCTTGTTTGCAACTGTTGGACAAATTATTACACCCTAGATAAGCTATTTGCAGTCAAGAGTGTGCAAGGCGGTATTGAGTCACTGTCCGTATGGCACCTACGTTGTAAACTTTCGTTCATATACTAGGTTGTAGCAACCTCATGATGGGTATTGGGAAATGTTGAGTATCATGTAGTACCCTAAACCTATCGATGTTACATTGAACTGGGTGAATGGAATATGAATGACAGTCATCCAACATGCTGTAATAGAAATAAGGCCATGCTCATTAAAAAATAAATAATGGTCCTCCCTCATCTTAAACGGCATTTACGGCCACTGTTGTCTAGCAATGATCAACAACCAATTTGACGGAGCTTGAAGAATTTGTAAAATAATAATGGGGAAATGTTGCACAATCCAGGTTTAGAAAGCTCTTAGAGACTTACCCAGAAAGACTCAGCTGTAACCGCTGCTAAAAGGTGCTTCTATAAAGTATTGACTTGGGTGTGAATACTTACACTACCGGTCAACATATTTAGAACACCTAATCATTTAAGGGTTTTTCTTTAATTTGACTATTTTCTACATTGTAGACTAATAGTGAAGACATCAAAACTATGAAATAACACATATGGAATCATGTAGTAACCAAAAAAAGTGTTAAACAAATCAAAATATGTTTTATATTTGAGATTCTTCAAATAGCCACCCTTTGCCTTGATGACAGCTTTGCACACTCTCAACCAGCTTCACCTGGAATGCTTTTCCAACTGTCTTGAAGGAGTTCCCACATATGCTGAGCACTTGTTGGCTGCTTTTCCTTCACTCTGCGGTCCGACTCATCCCAAGCCATTTCAATTTGGTTGAGGTTGGGGGATTGTGGAGGCCTGGTTATCTGATTCAGCAGTTACATCACTTTCCTTGGTAAATTAGCCCTTACACAGCCTGGAAGTGGGTCATTGTCCTGTTGAAAAACAAATGATAGTCCCACTAAGTTCAAACCAGATGGGATGGTGTATTGCTGCAGAATGCTGTGGTAGCCATGCTGGTTAAGTGTGCCTTGAATTCTAAATAAATCACAGACAGTGTCACCAGCAAAGCACCCCCACACCATAACAACTCCTCCTCCATGCTTTACGGTGGGAAATACACATGCGGAGATCATCCGCCAAAGCCTATTCCCCCTCAGGAGACTGAAAATATTTGGCATGGGTCCTCAGATCCTCCAAAAAATTACACAGCTGCACAATCGAGAGCATACTGACTGGTTGCATCTCAGACTGTTATGGCAACTGCTTGGCCTCCGACCGCAAGGCACGACAGAGGGTAGTGCGTACGGCCCAGTACATCACTGGGGCCAAGCTTCCTGCCATCCAGGACCTCTATACCAGGCGGTGTCAGAGGAAGGCCCTCAACATTGTCAAAGACTCCAGCCACCCTAGTCATAGACTGTTCTCTCTGCTACCGCACGGCAAGCGGTACCGGAGTGCCAAGTCTAGGTCCAAAAGACTTCTCAACAGCTTCTACCCCCATCCAATAAGACTCGTGAATAGCTAATCATGGCTACTTGGACTATTTACACTGCCCCCCCACCCCAGCTTTTTACGCTGCTGCTACTCTGTTAATTATTTATGCATAGTCACTTTAACTCTACCCACATGTACATATTACTTCAACTACCTCAACTAGCCGGTGCCCCAGCACATTGACTCTGCACCTGTTCCCCCTGTATATAAAGCCTCCCTACTATTATTTTATTTTACTTCTGCTCTTTTTTTCTCAACACTTTTTTGTTATTTTATTTATTCTACTTTTTTTTTTAAATTAAATGCACTGTTGGTTAAGGGCTGTAAGTAAGCATTTCACTGTAATGTCTGCACCTGTTGTATTCGGTGCATTTGGCCAATAAGATTTGATTTGATTTGATCCGTTCACCCACACTGCGTCTCACACAGACACAGCGGTTTGAACCAAAAATCTCCAATTTGGACTACAAACCAAAGGACAAATTTCCACCGGTCTAATGTCCATTGCTTGTGTTTCTTGGCCCAAGCAAGTCTCTTCTTCTTATTGGTGTCCTTTAGTAGTGGTTTCTTTGCAGCAGTTCGACCATGAAGGACTGATTCACACAGTCCCCTCTGAACAGTTGATGTTGAGGTGTGTCTGTGACTTGAACTCTGAAGCATTTATTTGGGCTGCAATTTCTGAGGCTGGTACCTCTAATGAACTTATCCTCTGCAGCAGAGCTAACTCTGGGTCTTCCATTCCTGTGGCGGTCCTCATGAGAGCCAGTTTCATCATAGAGCTTGATGGTTTTTGCGACTGCACTTTAAGTGACTGATCTTCATGTCTTAAAGTAATGATTGACTGTCGTTTCTCTTTGCTTATGTGAGCTGTTCTTACCATAATATGGCTATCTTCTGTGTACCCACCCTTACCTTGTCACAACAAAACTGATTGAATCAAATGCATTAAGAAGGAAAGAAATTCCACAAATTAACTTTGAAGAAGGCACACCTGTTTATTGAAATGCATTCCAGGTGACTACCTCATGAAGCTGGTTGAGAGAATGTCAAGAGTGTGCAAAGCTGTCATCAAGGCAAAGGGTGGCTATTTGAAGAATCACAAATATTTTTTAGACCCCAGGAAGAGTAGCTGCTGCCTTGGGAGAAGCTAATGGGGATCCCTAATGAATACAAATACTTTTTTGGTTACTACATGATTCCATATGTGTTATTTCATAATTTTGATGTCTTCACTATTATTCTACAATGTAGAGCATATTACAAATTAAGAAAAACCCTTGAATGAGTAGGTGTTCTAAAACTTTTGACCGGTAGTGTATGTAAATGAGATTTTTCTTTATTTAATTTAAATAGATTTGTGCACAACAGCATTCTATCCAAGCTTGGAGAGAGCACGAGGAGGGTTCATGTCATGCAGGTTCAGGTAGCAGCTACAGGACAGTTGTATATTATTTTTTTAAATCTATTAGTAGCTGATTAGTATGCACGGAACATTTATTTTAAAATCTGCAATGTTTGAATGTCCAGTTTTAATTATTGAACAATAAATGACATTATTACCACCAGCCAGCAGGCTATAAAATTGCAGCATTACGACACCGTGTATAGATTTCGTGAAATGTTAGGCCCCGTGTAGCTCAGTTGGTAGTGCATGTCGTTTGCAACACCAGGGTTGTGGGTTCGATTCCCATGGGGGCCAGTATGAAAAAATAAATAAAAATATGCACTCACTAACTGTAAGAGCGTCTGCTAAATTACTAAAATGTTTAACATGAGAAAATGACGACCAAATAGAGGCCTACCAATAAACCATTAGCTAAAGCAAAGCTTTACATTCTCTTGCACCACAGGAACACTATCATCGATTAATTAGGCATGAAGCCGCATAGACATGTCTCTATTTCAGCACGATGTACAGCGATCGGTTTGTGAGTGGATATCTGGCTGAAACATTCAATGTTATTTTATATATAGAGGCCCAAAGTCCAACCTTGCGGGGTCCAGAGAAACTGCGTTAACTTTAGAAAATTAGTTACTAAAAGCAGAAAGCTTCCTACGACTGGAGTATTATTTGTATGTTGGACGAATCCCAACGTTTAAGTTGAACGGAAGTGAAGGCGGAGCCTGGCTCTTTTCTCTTGTGACCTTACGCTCCGTGCAGAGTAGAACACCAGACAACATGATTGAACAAAGGAGGAATGTTAAAATTATATCGGACTGTAACTTTTGAAAATGAGCTAAGCAGACTACGGCTGGAGTATTATTTTGTATGTTGGCGGAAGTCCTTTTTTTCCGTCGAACGGAAGTGAAGGTGGAGTTACATGTTCTCTATTCTCCATTTTGTCTTTTGACTTTAGGCAGAGAGTCACATGTTGAAATATAATGTCTCGGTCCTCTACCTCCCTGATCTAAAAGGTCCGTAGACTACAGATAAACATTGTGTAACTGCTTCTGTCGCCAGTTTATTTTATGTATTAGCACTTTAGTTTATTTCATGTATTTGCACTTTTTATTATTTAATTTCTTCTGAATTGTACGTTTACAGCAAGACGGAACTAATGATTGGTTCCGCCCGAGTGTTGTCACCCGAGCGCCTTTAGCGACGCACCGAGGAAACTTTACCGCAAAAATCGAATTATTTTTCCACTGTTATCGTGTTTAAGTGCATACTTACAAAGAAAGTATACAGTAGAAGATAAAGGACATTTAAAAGGATGTTTAGCACCTCTGTGTGATAAGCAGCAATTAGGTTTGTTGACTAATTATTTTGCTATGAGGGTGTTTGTGTTTACGTGCGTCATTTTTTGGTGTAAAATATACATAAAGTGTTTAGCTGTATGAGCTTGATTATAACGCCAGATGTGTGAGACATGCATATGGCATTATTTTGTTAATGTATTTTTTCTTTCTTTAAACCAGTTCTCACGGGTTGACCAGCATTAAAGCCCTGTATTCAAATCAAGACCTCTTGCCTCATGCCTGTCACTGGAGGAGCTACAGTGAGAACTCATCTGCTCTGCATGAGTAGACGAGGAAGACAGTACCAAAGAGCCGTGATCCATGGACAAGAAGGGACATCTCTACATCCAAGAGTGTGCATCTGCTCCTGACATTTACACAGCCGCAGCATCCACAGAAGAATCCAGGCGCCTTACCATGAATCCAGCTGATGCAAAGAAGCTTAAACTATTTCCCACAAGAGACTGACACATTTTTGCCTTCATATTCATACGGTATAGTTGTGTGTATGTTTAAGTGTTAACTAAGCTGCAACCAAGAGACTGAATTTTGCATTTCATAGAACAACGTGATATTGATTTGTGTGAAGTAGATGTGAATATGTTCTAAAAAATAATATTAGTGGTAAAAATAGTATAAATGTGAATAGCTAATGGGAGCTGAATCACTTAGCTACAGGCCAAATTAGATTTAACCCAAATTTAAGTACACCAAGTAACAATGTCAGAGCCTAGTCTTACCTCTGGGAGAAAGCAGGTTAATGTAGGTGAAAGTATAGAGCAGCAGTACATAGACATGCAACCACAGGCTACTAAAGGCACAAGAGCTAATGACCACACTTCCTCACAAGAACCACGAAGAAGCCAAAGAGACCGAAAGTTAACAGAAAAGGGCCAAGAACTGTACAATGAGCAAATAAGAAGATTTGCTCACCGTTTCACTGTGAGCTATGAGGAGTGGAAGGCTATTGCTAAAGACGCCAAGCAAGCTTTGAGTGGACAATGCTCAAACAACCTGCTACATGAACACATAAGCAAAATAAGTGCTGCCTCAGAGAATCTGAACATTGCTTATGATGAGTTAAGGCGCATAGACAACCCTGACCATGACACACGTCGCAGAATTGACACCTGTGATGCAGTAACCAGGAAGATCATCCAAACTGCAAAAGATCGTTTGGAGACAGCAGATAACGGTGGAGGAGATGAACAACGAGGCAACAGGGCGACATCGTCTATATTCAAGTCTGTAGCCTCAGACAAGATAAGTATCAAATCCCAATGCACTAAGTCCTCTCATGCTCAAAGCAGCTCCAGACATTCAAGTCGGATTTCTGTTAGCAGACAAGATGCCGCTGCTGATGTTGCTGCCAATGAAGCTACTCTAGAAGTACTACTAGAACAAGAGTGTTGCATTGAGGAATTGGAAAGGCTTGAAGCTGAAGCTGCAGAGAGACAAAAGGTGCTAGATGCAAAGCGGAGACAACTGGAGCGACTAGAGACAGTTAAAAAGTTAAAGGCTGCTAAGGCACGTCAGCGAGTGTATGATCAGAGTGAGTGCTCAGATAAAGAAATAAGCAGTCTACTCCATCAAAGTGTCTGTATGAAGGAAAAGGAAGAAGTTAAACATGAAAATAATCTGTTGCAGCACCATTCTTCACCACAAGACCGGGCACATTCAAAGCAGGATGACAGCACAGCAGCTCTTGTTAGAGCACTTGCAGAGTCCATCAGTGCAGGTCGTCTTCCTATACCTGAACCAACAATATTCAATGGCGACCCACTCAGATTCAATGACTGGAAGGTTTCATTTCAGACACTCATTGATCGGAAAAACATTCCAGCCGAAGAAAATATATATTACTTGCGAAAGTATGTGGGTGGACCTGCTAAAAAGGCTATAGAGAGCTACTTCCTGCTTGGTTCAGAGTCAGCCTATCACGCAGCATGGAGGATTCTCGAGGAAAGATATGGAAATCCATTCCTCATAGCCAAAGCATTCAGAGATAAGCTGGAGGCATGGCCCAAGATAAGCTCCGAAGGCAGTATCGAACTTCAAGAGTTTGCTGATTTTCTTCGGAGCTGTGAGGCTGCTATGACTCAGATCAGAGGCCTCGAAGTACTTAATGACTGCAATGAGAACCAGAAGTTACTTGCAAAGCTTCCAGACTGGCTGACCTCGAGATGGAACAGAAAGGTCATAGAAGTGGAGGAAGAAAGTCACACATTCCCAAGCTTCCAGCAGTTTGTAAAGTTTCTCACACGTGAAGCTAAGATTGCTAATAACCCAATAACATCTCTCCATGCTCTGAAACCTGCTGAAGGTGAGCAGATCAAGGTTTTAAAGAGCAGAGCTCTCGGAGCAAAGGTACTAGCAACTAACTCAGATGAAAAAGCTTCCTCCACAAGCTGTGTTTTTTGTGAGAAGTCAGGTCACAGTCTACACAAGTGTTGGAAATTTATGAATAAAACCATCTCTGAGCGAGTCAAGTTTGCTCAAGGGATGAAGTTGTGCTTTGGCTGTCTGAAGCCTGGCCATCGCTCAAAGGAGTGTGAAAATAGAAGGATCTGTGATACTTGTGAGAAAGGACATCCAACCTGCCTACACGATAATCGCAGCAAAGAAAGAGGAATGTCAACAAGGACTGATGGAGAAATGGAGAGTGACAAGTCAAGAGAAGGAACGACAGATCGTTCACAAGAAAGGGTGACAAAACCACCACGCGAGGTAACATCTAACAGAGTTATCCAGAATGTTAAAGGCACCCATACATCCTCAGTCATTCCTGTGTGGTTGTCCACTACAAGTAAGCCAAATCATGAAGTTCTTGTGTATGCTCTTCTCGATACAGAGTGACACGACCTTCATCCTTGAAGAGACAGCAAAGGTGCTTCACACTAAAAATGAACCAGTCCAGTTAAAGCTCTCCACAATGGCTTCAAGAAATACAGTGGTGCCTAGCAGAAGGCTGACTGATCTACAAATAAGAGGATTCTACTCCGATAAGATAATCTACCTGCCAGTAACTTACTCAAGAGAATTCATCCCTGCAAACAGAGATCATATTCCCACACCAGAGACTGCCAAGGCATGGTCTCATCTTGAGCACATTGCAGATGAAATTGCTCCTCTGCAGAGCTGTGACATCAGCCTACTAATTGGCTACAACTGTCCTCAAGCTCTTGTACCAAGACAAGTGGTTGCTGGAGAAGAAACTGAGCCCTTTGCTCAGAGAACAGACTTGGGTTGGAGTGTAGTCGGCTATGGCAACCCATGTCTTGACTTTGGAGATGCCTTTGTAATAAGCCATCAAGTCATTGTGAAGCAAGTGACATCAGTTCTTCCAAATCTCCCAAACGAAGTGCACTATGTCTGTAGAACACAGATCAAAGAAGTAGTCCTTCCAACAGACGTCATCAAGGTGTTGGAATCTGATTTTGTAGAAAGGGCTTCAGAAGATGAACACCTTTCTCAAGAGGATCTCCAGTTCATGTCAATTATGGAGAGTGGCATCAGACTCAAGGATGATGGGCACTATGAAATGCCACTTCCCTTCAAGAAAGGAAGACCAAACTTACCAGATAACAAGGTATGTGGCATCCACCGTCTCAGATGTCTGGAGAAGAAGTTAAAGGGAAATGAGCAGTACTGCAGAGACTATAAGACCTTTATGGATGAGACAATAGCTTGTGGAGACGCTGAGCTTGTCCCTGAAGAGGATATTAGCAAGACCCCAGCGTGGTACATCCCCCACCATGGGGTGTATCATCCCCAAAAGCCCGGTAAGATCCGTGTCGTTTTTGACTGCTCTGTAAGGTTTCAAGGGACAGCCTTGAATGACCATCTCCTGACTGGCCCAGAGTTAACAAACACCTTAGTGGGAGTTTTGTGTCGGTTCAGAAAGGGTCGTGTGGCAGTTATGTGTGACATAGAACGTATGTTCCACCAGTTCCATGTTAAGCCAGAGGACCAAGATTACCTCAGATTCTTGTGGTGGAAGGATGGAGATCTTAAAGCCCAGCCCTCCATCTATCGAATGAAGGTCCACTTGTTCGGTGCAGCTTCATCACCTGGATGTGCTAACTATGGCCTGAAGCACCTTGCCGCTCAAGGACAAGGACGCTTTAGAGAAGAAACCATCAGGTTCATCCAGAAGAACTTCTACGTCGATGATGGATTGGCAAGTGTAGAATCTGAAAACCAAGCAATCCAACTAGTGAAGGAAGCAAGAGAGCTTTGTCGCACAGGCAAACTTTGATTGCACAAGTTCATCTCCAACAGCAAAGCAGTCTTAGCCACAATTCCTGAGGAAGAGTGTGCTAAAGCCGTCAAGGACCTGACCATGATGTTGGGAGAACCACACATGGAAAGAGCACTAGGAGTACAGTGGTGTGTGACTTCTGATGAGCTGCAGTTCAGCGTGGTTGTCAAAAGAAAATCCACTTACCCGCAGAGGGGTCTTGTCCACAGTTGCCTCGGTGTACGACCCACTTGGATTTGTGGCACCCTTCATCCTGGTAGGAAAGCAGATCCTGCAGCAGATGTGTCGTGACAAGCTCAGTTGGGATGATCCTTTGCCTGATGACCTTTGACCCCTGTGGGAGTCTTGGTTGCAAGATCTAAAAAACTTGGCTGGTGTGAGAATCCAAAGATACTATCTGCCATCAAGCTTCAAGGTCCAGCATTATGAGCTCCACCACTTCTCTGACGCCAGCGTGTCAGGCTATGGAGAGTGCTCGTATCTAAGAGCAGTCAGTACATCAGGTGAGGTCCACTGCTCCTTGGTCATGGGAAAGTCAAGAATTGCTCCTACTAAAGTCACGACCATACCAAGACTCGAGCTGTCAGCAGCAGTGGTAGCAGTCCGGACCAGTGACATGCTCAAGAAAGAACTAGAAATAGACTGCCAACAAGAATGTTTCTGGACTGACTCAAAGGCTGTACTTGGATACATCAGTAATGAAGCCAGAAGATTTCATGTTTTTGTAGCAAATAGAGTTGAACGCATCAAGCTAAGCACAGAGGCCAGACAATGGAGATATGTAGCTTCAGAAGACAACCCAGCTGACCACGCCTCAAGGGGTGTCACAGCAGAACAACTCACAGCTTCTAACTGGTTCACAGGTCCAGACCTTCTTTGGCAAAAAGAGCTACCAACTGGAGTTGTCATGGTGGGAGAGATCGAGAGCAGTGACCCAGAGGTCAAGAAAGCTCAGGTTCATGACACTCAGGCAGAAGAAGCAAAAACAATTTTAGATCGTCTACACAAGTTCTCAGACTTGGCAAGAATGGTGAAGGCTGTTGCCAGACTCAAGCGCCGTGCTAAGGAAATCAAAGGTCTCAAGCCAAAGTCCTGTGAGGCCTCGAACTTGGAGGAAAGGAAAGAGGCGGAGCTGACCATAATCAAGATGGTCCAGGAAGCAACTCTCTCTCAAGAAATTCAACGCCTTAGACATCATAAGGAGACAAAGGTCAAAGACAAAGCCAACCAGTTGCACAAACTATGTCCGTTCCTGGATGATCAAGGTGTAATCAGAGTAGGAGGCCGCTTAGCTAATGCTGCCCTACATCCACATGTGAGGCATCCAGCAGTACTTCCTAGAGACAGTCATGTTTCTGCATTGCTCGTCAAGCACTATCATGAGAGAGTGTACCAAAGATCGCAGAAATGCAAAGGTCGGTGACATTGTTCTGTTACAAGATGCTGCCACACCACAAAACCAATGGAAGCTAGCAAGAGTCATCGAGGTGTATCCTGGAAGTGATGAAAGAGTGAGGAGACTCAAGTTACTCATCAGTGACTCCTCCCTGGATGGAAGAGGAAAGCGTACAGCCAAACCTGTTTACCTGGAGAGACCCATTCAGAAAACAGTTACATTGCTAGAAGCAGACTGATGGTTCTATCATACACTCACACACAGTTTATTAGCTGTTTATTAGGACAGAGTTTCATTTAATTTATTCATGCAGTAGGTTTGTCTCCAAGTTTTAAGAAATCACTTGTGATTTGGTGGGAGTGTAACTGCCTCTGTCACCAGTTTATTTCATGTATTAGCACTTTAGTTTATTTCATGTATTTGCACTTTTTATTATTTAATTTCTTCTGAATTGTACGTTTACAGCAAGACGGAACTAATTATTGGTTCCGCCCAAGTGTTGTCACCCGAGCGCCTTTAGCGACGCACCGAGAAAACTTTACCGCAAAAAAGCGAATTATTTTTCCACTGTTATCGTGTTTAAGTGCATACTTACAAAGAAAGTATACAGAAGAAGATAAAGGACATTTAAAAGGATATTTAGCACCTCTGTGTGATAAGCAGCAATGAGGTTTGTTGACTATTTATTTTGCTATGAGGGTGTTTGTGTTTACGTGCGTCATTTTTTGGTGTACATAAAGTGTCTAGCTGTATGAGCTTGATTATAACGCCAGATGTGTGAGACATGCATATGGCATTATTTTGTTAATGTATTTTTTCTTTCTTTAAACCAGTTCTCACGGGTTGACCAGCATTAAAGCCCTGTATTCAAATCAAGACCTCTTGCCTCATGCCTGTCACTGGAGGAGCTACAATATTTATGCACAACGGTGTTCTATCCAAGCTGGGAGAGACACAACAAAATGTGGAATAAGTCAAGGGGTATGAATCCATTCTGAAGGCACAGTAGCTATAGATAGTACACTGAATAATGAAACAATCCCTAGTAAGCTAATGTTTCGAGGGCGTGCTGACAGTATTATTTGGCATTAATAGACTGGTTTTACGCACAACAGCGTTCTATCCAAGCTGGGAGAGAGCACGAGGAGGGTTCATGTCATGCAGGTTCAGGTAGCAGCTACAGGACAGTTGTATATTATTTTAAAAAATCAATTGGTAGCTGATTAGTATGCATGGACAATTTATTAAAAAATCTGCAATGTTTGAATGTCCAGCTTTAATTACTGAACAAGTAATGACATTACTGCAACCAGCCAGCAGTCTAAAGAAATTGCAGCATTATGACACCGTGTATAGATTTCGTGAAACATTAAGCCCCGTGTAGTTCAGTTGGTAGAGCATGGCGTTTTGCAACGCCAGGGTTGTGGGTTCGATTCCCACGGGGGCCAGTATATATTTTAAAAAATGCACTCAGTAATTGTAAGTCGCTCTGGATAAGAGCGTCTGCTAAATTACTAAAATGTAAACATGGTAAAATGACGACCAAATAGAGGCCTACCAATAAACCTTTATCCATTAGCTAAAGCAAAGCTTTACATGCTCTTGCACCACAGGAACCCTATCATCGATTAATTAGGCATGCAGCCGCATAGACATGTCGCTATTTCAGCACGATTCAGCGATCGGTTGAGTATCTGAAACATTCTATTTTATTTTAATATTAGAGAAGCCCAAAGTCCAACCTTGCGGGGTCCAGAGAAACTGCGTTAACTTTGAATAGTTACAAAGCAGAAGGCTTCCACTGAGTATTATTTGAATGTTGGCCGAATCCCAACGTTTCAGTTGAACGGAAGTGAAGGCGGAGCCTGGCTCTTTTCTCTTGTGACTTTACGCTCCGTGCAGAGTAGAACACCAGACAACATGATTGAACAAAGGAGGAATGTTAAAATGATATCGGACTGTAACTTTTGAAAATGAGCTAAGCAGACTACTGCTGTATTATTATTTGTATGTTGGCGGAAGTCCTATTTTTCATTCGAACGGAAGTGAAGGTGGAGTCACATGTTCTCTATTCTCCATTTTGTCTTATCATGTTGAAATATAACGTCTCGGTCCTCTACCTCCCTGATCTAAAAGGTCCGTAGACTAGAGATAAACATCTAGTTAACTTCGCCTGAACTCTGCAATCGACCATAAACACACGTTTCTACAATGAATCAGGTGAGTTTTGATTAATTTAATCATTTTTATAAGGGTCTTTGTGGCCTACTTTCTGCTTCTACACTGGGCGCATTTAATGGTCCTTGACTTTTGGAAAATCATTTGTGTAGTTTAGCTGGTTACTCGTAGCCAGGCCCGGCGGCAGGATGAACTCAGCATGGGGGCATCAGAAATGACTAAGGGGGCACAACTATTTTCGCTTGCTGATAACACAGGATGGATAATAATCGATAGTACAATTACACACAATGTATTTGCAGCCACGCACGGCTGTCTTGCAGCAAGAATACAGGCTACTGCGCCGCTTTACAAACATGGACAATTCATAAATAGCAAGTATTGACAACGCTACACAGTTACATGCACAATACCCAACAATACAAAACAGTTGCTAATTACCATAATAACACTTCCTCATGCCAATACAATGCATTTCCCGGAAAGCAAACAATAATGCACTACCAATGACTTATCGGTACAATGCAGCTAGTTGGAGCTTGCCAGTTGGCTGTAGGCTACTCCACTAGCAGCTTACCAGTTGGCTGTAGGCTACTCCACTAGCAGCTTGCCAGTTGGCTGTAGGCTACTCCACTAGCAGCTTGCCAGTTGGCTGTAGGCTACTCCACTAGCAGCTTGCCAGTTGGCTGTAGGCTACACCACTAGCAGCTTACCAGTTGGCTGTAGGCTACTCCACTAGCAGCTTACCAGTTGGCTGTAGGCTACTCCACTAGCAGCTTGCCAGTTGGCTGTAGGCTACTCCACTAGCAGCTTGCCAGTTGGCTGTAGGCTACTCTACTAGCAGCTTGCCAGTTGGCTGTAGGCTACTCCACTAGCAGCTTGCTAAAAACTGTAAGCAAGCTAGCCTTTTAGCTTCCCACAGATTTAGATGTGGCTTAGTGTTGTAGGTTACGGTCTTGCTGAAAGGTGAGTTCCTCTCCCAGTGTCTGGTGTAAAGCAGACTCAAGCAGTCTTTCCTCTAGGATCTCCCGTTTCGTTTCATCCTGTAAAACTCCCCAGTCTTTGATGATGTCAAGCCTTTCCTTACCATGATGCAGCCATCACCATGCTTGAAAAGGAGGCAGTTACTCAGTGATGCTATGTTGGATTTGCCCCAAACTTAAGGCTTTGCATTTAGGCCCAAAAAGTGTATTCATTTGCCCTGTTAATTTTTTAGCAGTATTACTTTACTGCCTTGTTGCAAACAAGATGGATGTTCTGGAATATTTATATTCTCCTTTCACTCTGTCATTTAGGTCATTATTGTGGATTATTGTGAATAGTCACATGTACAGGGTTGCAGGTTGTCACTGTGGTCTAAGGCACTGCATCGCCCTGCACTGCACTGCATCGTCCAGGGTAGGGGAGGGAATGGCCGGCAGGGATGTAGCTCAGTTGGTAGAGCATGGCGTTTGCAACGGCAGGGTTGTGGGTTCGATTCCCATGGGGGGCCAGTATGAAAAACTAGTCACATGTACAGGGTTGCAGGTCATTATTGTGAATAGTCACATGTACAGGATTGCAGGTGGTCATTATTGTGGATTATTGCAAATAGTCAAATGTACAGGTTTGCAGGTGGTCATTATTGTGGTTTATCACGAATAGTTACATGTACAGGGTTACAGGTGGTCATTATTCTCGATTTTTGGGAATAGTCACATGTACAGGGTTGCAGGTGGTCATTATTGGTTATTATTATGAATAGTCACATATTCAGGGTTGCGGGTGGTCATTATTGTTGATTATTGTGAATAGTCACATGTACAGGGTTGCAGGTTTGTCATTATTGTGGATTACTGTGAAAAGTCACATGCACTGGGTTGCAGGTGGTCATTTTTGTTGATTTTTGGGAATAGTCACATGTACAGGTTTGCAGGTGGTCATTATTGTGAATTATCACATGTACAGGGTTGCATGTTTGTCATTATTGTGGATTATTACGAATAGTCACATGTACAGGGTTGCATGTTTGTCATTATTGTGGATTATTACGAATAGTCACATGTACAGGGTTGCAGGTGGTCATTATTGGGGATTACTGTGAATAGTCACATGTACAGGGTTGCAGGTGGTCATTATTCTTGATTTTTGGGAATAGTCACATGTGCAGGGTGTCATTATTGTGGATTATTGTCACATGTACAGGGTTGCAGATTTGTCATTATTGGGGATTACTGTGAATAGTCACATGTACTGGGTTGCAGGTGGTCATTGTCGATTATTACGAATAGTCACATGTACTGGGTTGCAGGTTTGTCATTATTGTGGATTACTGTGAATAGTCACATGTACTGGGTTGCAGGTGGTCATTATTGTTGATTTTTGGGAATAGTCACATGTACAGGGTTGCAGGTGGTCAATATTTGGGATTATTGCGAATAGTCACATGTACAGGGTTGCAAGGGGTCATTATTGCGAATAGTCACATGTACAGGGTTGCAGGTGGTCATTATTGTGGATTATTGCGAATAGTCAAATGTACAGGGTTAAAGGTGGTCATTATTGGGGATTATTGTGAACATCTTTGACGTGTCTGGGTGGCTTAATAATATTTAGGAAGTTAATTTCCTTGGGAAGATAACTGCCGTGCTTATCTGTCCATTCATATATAGACTACTCTATATAATTGAGACCTAATCTGGCACGCCCAACTAGGAGAGGAGAGGTATGGCTGCTGAACTAGGAGAGGAGAGGTATGGCTGCTGAACTAGGACAGGAGAGGTATGGCTGCTGAACTAGGACAGGAGAGGTATGGCTGCTGAACTAGGAGAGGAGAGGTATGGCTGCTGAACTAGGACAGGAGAGGTATGGCTGCTGAACTAGGAGAGGAGAGGTATGGCTGCTGAACTAGCAGAGGAGAGGTATGGCTGCTGAACTAGGAGAGGAGAGGTATGGCTGCTGAACTAGGACAGGAGAGGTATGGCTGCTGAACTAGGACAGGAGAGGTATGGCTGCTGAACTAGGAGAGGAGAGGTATGGCTGCTGAACTTGAAACAGCAAGAAAGATGAGCGGTCCGTTGCACTTTCTCTTGACCTATGTTTTGCACGTAGGATATAGCCTATCTTTTAGGATCGGGAATATTTTCAGTCAGAGACAAATAAATGGATAATTAATATATATTGAAAAGGAGAAGACTCAACTCTCGTTCCCCATGTTGCGCCTTTTGCTTTATATTGATAATCACATTTTGGGATTTCACCTCGACTCACGTTGGTTGAGCGTCCCCAACTTCTTTCTATTAACAGACACTGTAGTAAACTATAGCCTAATTATATTTAAGTGAATTTCCTTGGAAAGATAACTGCCACGTGATTTATTCGCCCATTCATAGGTAGCCTTGTAGGCTAGTGTGTGAATAATGTGACAGAGGTGCTTTTAGTACAATAGCTAGGCTAACGCATACACAGCAGAAAGACACCGTTTCCAAATAATCTGCGGGACAAGTATATTTATCACCATGTTTTCTGTTTGACAGCCCTCAACATGAAAAATACGGACCTTGCTGCAATGATCTCTGTCGGAGCCCGCTGCCCTCTACCTCCAAACGTCTTTGTTGTACCATTTGAAAGTGGAAATAAATATATACAGTACCAGTCAAAAGTTTGGACACACCTACTCATTCAAGGGTTTTTCTTTATTTTTACTATTTTTTACATTGTAGAATAATAGTGAAGACATCAAAACCTATGAAAGAACACTTAAGGAATGATGTAGTAACCAAGAAAGTGTTAAACAAATGAAAATATATGTGATGTTTGAGATTCTTCAAATAGCCACCCTTTGCCTTGATGACAGCTTTGCCCAGTCTTGGCATTCTCGCAATCAGCTTCATGATGTAGTCACCTGGAATATATATTTGATTTGTTTAACACTTTGTTGGTTACAACATCATTCCATATGTGTTATTTCATAGTTTTGATGTCTTCATTATTATTCTACAATGTAGAAAATAGTAAAAATAAAAATCTTGAATGTGTAGGTGTCCAAACTTTTGACTGGTACTGGATGTTATTACATTTTAGTACATTTATCAGCCAAAACATGAAACCCACCCTTTTTTTCATGTGTTCTATCGCAAACTGTCATAAACATAAAGCTTTCCAACGTAGCATCAACTATCCAACTATCCAAAGCCACATTGACATTTTAAATTAGCACATCAATTACAAAAAATAATAATTTAATATATTTAAATCACATATTGTAACGTAACAAAATGTGAAAAAGATTCAAGGGAGTGCAGACGTTCTAAAGGCAATGTATTATATTAGGTTATGATTTCAAAATAGTCTCTGATGCATATCCTGTAGATCAGATCAAATATCCTGTAGATCACATCAAGGAACGCTGTCTATACTTCCATCCCTTTGGTTATTTGCTGATTCCATCGCCAGCAATGCCCAAAAATATTCTTGGAATTCTCACATAGAAACGTAATTGGTGTCTAAAATAAAAATAAGCTAAATCAATTTGCCCTTTTTCCCGATAGGGAATGTCCTATTGGTCTGAAGTGTAAGATATTGGTTTCTCCCGTGGGAGCCCCGGGTTCATATTGTGCGTGTTACATACAGTTACAATATTTGAGCGCTGCAAATCTGCGTAGCAAGCAAACAGACAATGTGTATTATTTTTAACATGCTGTGAAAGTGGTACTCTCTTTTAGGAATGGGTAATCGTTTACAAGTTGCAAACTATATCATAAACCCATTGTTGAAAACCACATTTTTCATTTTCTGTGGTTTGGTAACTCCTGTTGTTCAACGGTCCGGAATGAAGAAGCAGAGTTTGGAAAAAATGTATTTGGTGTCCATTAAGTCTTAAACAGCAAGGGGGCATTGTTTCCACTCCGTTGTGGCCGTCCCCATTTAAATGCAAGACCTCATCATACCATTGTTGTGTTGTTTTACCCTCAGTGTACTAACATGAGAACTCCACTACCCTCTTTTTGGGATTTTCAGGAAACACCTATCCCACCCCCCTCCTCCCTCTCCCTCCAACCCTCCTCCCCCCTCCCCCTCTTGGGGTCCCCAGGTCGTGCCTCTCCTGGTAACTTACTGCTGGGTCTGAAGAGGGTGTCTGTGCTGCTGGTCGACTGCAGGAAAACACCGGGACTGAGTGGGTTTATGCTCTTACATACATTTATTTTGGGACACTCCCTAGATGTCCTTAATTACCATTAAATACAACTAACTGTCTGTCTTTGTTTCACAGGGGACAGCCCTAACCGTCGCTCTCTCAGTACAAGGGGCTTATCATCTGGGGAAGCTAACCGACATCATGATACTGACGAGGTAGAGAAGAGTCTCTCCAGATCAGAACACCTCAAGAAACACCAGCAGAGACTTACAGGGAAGAAACCTCACCGCTGCTTTGACTGTGGAAAGAGTTTCACCTCTTCAGCAAATCTTAAAACACACAAGAGAATACACACAGGAGAGAAGCCTTACCACTGCTCAGACTGTGGAAAGAGCTTAACCACTTCAAACGGACTTCTAGTACACCAGAGAACACACACAGGAGAGAAGCCTTTTGGTTGTGATCAGTGTGGAAAGAGATTCACTCAGTCAGGAAGCCTGGCTTTACACAAGAGAATACACACAGGAGAGAAGCCTTACCACTGCTCAGACTGTGGAATGAACTTAACCACTTCAAACGGACTTCTAGTACACCAGAGAGTACACACAGGAGAGAAGCCTTTTGGTTGTCATCAGTGTGGGAAGAGATTCACTCAGTCAGGAAGCCTGGTTGAACACAAGAGAATACACACAGGAGAGAAGCCTTACCACTGCTCAGACTGTGGAATGAGCTTAACCACTTCAAACGGACTTCTAGTACACCAGAGAACACACACAGGAGAGAAGCCTTTTGGTTGTGATCAGTGTGGGAAGAGATTCACTCGGTCAGGACACCTGGCTAGACACAAGAGAATACACACAGGAGAGAAGCCTTACAGCTGTGATCATTGTGGGAAGAGATTCACTCAGTCAGGAAGCCTGGTTGAACACAAGAGAATACACACAGGAGAGAAGCCTTACCACTGCTCAGACTGTGGAATGAGCTTAACCACTTCAAAAGGACTTCTACAACACAAGAGAACACACACAGGAGAGAAACCTTATAGCTGTGATCAATGTGGGAAGATTTTCACTCAGTCAGGGCACTTGGCTAGACACAAGAGAAAACACCACACTGGTGGGTAACCTTTCCACTTTTGTTAGCTCAGTCCAGTTAATGGTAGACTAGTGTACACACACCGGAGAGAAGCCCTACAGGGTGAGTTTTGCCACCTCAAGCGTTCTTAATGTGGCCTTCCTTAGTGTAATTTGATGTACTGTCAACAAGGGGTCCACCCTCTGAAAACTAACTATCCATTATTTCCAGATTTCTATTAATTGCAATGTGAGTGAAATAGTCTGTGTTTGAATGGTGTGGGCGTACGTACCCCAACAACATAATGGTGTGGGTGTTTCCCAACAACAGGATTGGTCAGCTCAGAGAAAGCAGGGCGGTAGCTCCTCCCCATCTCTCTGCAAGTCTATCGTTAGGGTTAAGGCAAGGGTCCGTTTAACATGTTGACTAGTTGGGATGTGGTCAGAAAAGTCCCTTAAGTCGCTGCCGTCCCACAGTCTGTTGACAGATGCTATGATACCAGTTAAGTCTGTTCACCAGAGATTACAGAAATGTTGGCAGGTAGATTTCTTTGGTTTGCTTAGCGAGCAAGCTAGAGGGATCTGAAGACTGATAACAATGTCTGAGGACAATTCACCATCACCATGATCAACCCTGTCTACCATCCAACTCACCATCACCATGATCAACCCCGTCTACCATCCAGCTCACCTTATTTTGAAATGACATGATATTGTTTGGCAGAATGAACACAATGTAGTGAATATTTTCCCAAACTGCTTTACCCACTCCCGTCAGCAGATGACGATGTGAGTCTTTCAAGAGCTGTTTCCTCCAGTGGACAGGACGCTTTTTCAACACGGACTCATCAGCCGCCTCGGTAGCTTGCTAGCAAACAAACAAACCACAAAGTTTGCTGCTTTAGTGTTTTTAGATATTTTTCTCAGATGTTACTATGGTATACTGAAGTATAATTACAAGCATTCCATAAGTGTCAAAGGCTTTTATTGACAATTACATTAAGTTTATGCAATGAGTTAATATTTGCAGTGTTGACACTTCTATTTCAAGACCTCTGCAATGGCATGCTGTCAACTAACTTCTGGGCCACATCCTGACTGATGGCAGCCCATTCTTGCCTAATCAATGCTTGGTGTTTGTCAGAATTGGTGGGTTTTTGTTTGTCCACCCGCCTCTTGAGGATTGACCACAAGTTCTCAATGGGATTAAGGTCTGGGAGTTTCCTGGCCCATGGACCCAACATTTCGATGTTTTGTTCCCCGAGCCACTTAGTTATCACTTTTGCCTTATGGCAAGGTGCTCCATCATGCTGGAAAAGGCATTGTTCGTCACCTAACTGTTCTTGGATGGTTGGGAGAAGTTGCTCTCTGAGGATGTGTTGTTACCATTCTTTATTCATGGCTGTGTTCTTAGGCAAAATTGTGAGTGAGCCCACTCCCTTGGCTGAGAAGAAACCCCACACATGAATGGTCTCAGGATGCTTTACTGTTGGCATGACACAGGACTGATGGTAGCGCTCACCTTGTCTTCTCCGGACAAGCTTTTTTCCGGATGCCCCAAACAATCGGAAAGGGGATTCATCAGAGAAAATGACTTTACCCCAGTCCTCAGCAGTTCAATCCCTGTACCTTTTGCAGAATATCAGTCTGTTCCTGAGCATGCTCTGCACTGGTGGTGCCCTGATCCCGCAGCTGAATCAACTTTAGGAGACGGTCCTGGCGCTTGATGGATTTTCTTGGCTGCCCTGAAGCCTATTTCACAACAATTGAACCTCTTTCCTTGAAGTTCTTGATGATCCGATAAATGGTTGATTTAGGTGCAATCTTACTAGCAGCAATATCCTTGCCTGTGAAGCCATTTTTGTGCAAATCAATGATGACGGCACGTGTTCCCTTGCAGGTAACCATGGTTAGCAGAGGAAGAACAATGATTTCAAGCACCACCCTCCTTTTTAAAGCTTCCAGTCTGTTATTCTAACTCAATCAGCATGACAGGGTGATCTCCAGCCTTGTCCTCGTCAACACACTCACTTGTGTTAACGAGAGAATCACTGGCATGATGTCAGCTGGTCCTTTTGTGGCAGAGCTGAAATGCAGTGGAAATGTTTTTGGGGGATTAAGTTCATTTTCATGTTAAAATGCAATTAATTGCAATTCATCTGATCACTCTTCATAACAGTCTGGAGTATATGCAAATTTCCATCATAACTGAGGCAGCAGACTTAGAACATTTATATTTGTGTCATTCTCCAAACTTTTGACCACGACTGTATATTAACAGCAGGGTTTTAAACACAGTCTGTGTGCTTACTAGTTATTACATGTCATATACAGTTGAAGTCGGAAGATTACGTACACTTAGGTTGGAGTCATTGAAACTCGTTTTTCAACCACTCCACAAATTTCTTGTTAACAAACTATAGTTTTGGCAAGTCGGTTAGGACATCTACTTTGTGCATGACAACAATTCTTTACAAACAGATTATTTCACTTATAATTCACTATATCACAATTCCAGTGGGTCAGAAGTTTACATACACTTAGTTGACTGTGCCTTTAAACATGATGTCATGGCTTTAGAAGCTTCTGATAGGCTAATTGACATAATTTGAGTCAATTGGAAGTGTACCTGTGGATGTATTTCCAGGCCTACCTTCAAACTCAGTGCCTCTTTGCTTGACATCATGAGAAAATGAAAAGAAATCAGCCAAGACCTCAGAAAAAACATTGTAGACCTCCACAAGTCTGGTTCATCCTTAGGAGCTATTTGCAAACACCTGAAGGTACCACGTTCATCTGTACAAACAATAGTATGCAAGTATAAACACCATGGGACCACGCAGCCGTCATACCGCTGAGGAATGATACGCGTTCTGTCTCCTAGAGATGAACGTACTTTGGTGTGAAAAGTGCAAATCAATCCCAGAACAACAGCAAAGGACCTTGTTAAAGATGCTGGAATTAACAGGTACAAAAGTATCTATATCCACAGTAAAACGAGTCCTATATCAACATAACCTGAAAGGCCGCTCAGCAAGGAAGAGGCCATTGCTGCAAAACCGGCATAAAAAAGCCAGACTACGGTTTGCAACTGCACATAGGGACAAAGATTGTACTTTTTGGAGGGGGTGGGGGTCGCTTGCAAGCTGAAGAACACCATCCCAACCGTGAAGCACGGGGGTGGCAGCATCATGCTGTGGGGGTGATTTGCTGCAGGAGGGACTGGTGCACTTCACAAAATAGATGGCATCATGAGGAAGGAACATTATGTGGATATATTGAAGCAACATCTCAAGACATCAGTCAGGAAGTTAAAGCTTGGTTGCAAATAGGTCTTCCAAATGGACAATGACCCCAAGTATACTTCCAAAGTTGTGGCAAAATGGCTTAAGTACATCAAAGTCAAGGTATTTGAATGGCCATCACAAAGCCCTGACCTCAATCCTATAGAACATTTGTGGGCAGAACTGAAAAAGCATGTTCGAGCAAGGAGGCCTACAAACCTGACTCAGTTACACCAGCTCTGTCAGGAGGAATGGGCCAAAATTCACCCATCTTATTGTGGGAAGCTTGTGGAAGGCTACCCGGAATGTTTGACCAAAGTTAAACAATTTAAAGGCAATGCTAGCAATACTAATTGAGTGTATGTAAACTTCTGACCCACTGGGAATGTGATGAAAGAAATAAAAGCTGAAATAAATCATTCTCTCTACTATTATTCTGACATTTCACATTCTTAAAATAAAGTGGTGATCCTAACTGACCTTAGACAGGGAATTTTTACTAGGATTAAATGTCAGGAATTGTGAAAAACTGAGTTTAAATGCATTTGGCTAAGGTGTATGTAAACTTCCGACTTCAACTGTATATGTTGTCAGTCAGCTAGCTTGTTAAGATAGCATTAGCGTAGTGCTAGGCTAGTTTTAAACACAACAAACATACAAACCAAAACATTGGCGCTATTTAGACCATTTTGTGTATATTAACAGCAGGGTTATAAACACACAGTCTGTGTGCTTACTAGTCATATATATATCTTGTTATTCAGCTTTTTAAGATAATTAGCATTAGCGTAGTGCTAGGCTAACTAGCTAGCCAACTAACGTCCACAACCAGGAGCTCAATAAGCTACTCGCCCCGTACAAAAGAAGAGGTCTGCTGGTTGGAGAAAAAAGCTCTGGGGCTGAACATTGTCGTGAAAGAGGAAGAGGAGGCTATCACAGTGAAAGGAGAGGAGGGGGAGATGACTGTCACAGTGAAAGGGGAGGAGGGGGAGATGACTGTCACAGTGAAAGGGGAGGAGGGGGGAGATGACTGTCACAGTGAAAGGGGAGGAGGGGGAGATGACTGTCACAGTGAAAGGAGAGGAGGGGGAGATGACTGTCACAGTGAAAGGAGAGGACGGGGAGATGACTGTCACAGTGAAAGGGGAGGAGGGGGAGATGACTGTCACAGTGAAAGGGGAGGAGGGGGAGATGACTGTCACAGTGAAAGGAGAGGAGGGGGAGATGACTGTCACAGTGAAAGAGGAGGAGGGGGAGATGACTGTCACAGTGAAAGGGGAGGAGGAGGATGGATATCTGATTAACAGCAGTGAGTTTTGTCTTGGGGAGAGTCAGAAAGCTCTGATTAGAGAAAAGGCCTGCAGTGTCACTGGCCTTTT